>NC_069138.1:2595000-2630000 GCF_026914265.1 Mya arenaria | reverse complement strand
GTTTTATCGGCCTCCTACTAGCTTGCATTGACAATTCTACGCTTGTTTTTTACTTATTTTCCGAATCTTGAACCATCTGGTGTCTAGTCCCTTTAGAGTGTAGTGAAAAACAAAGATAACAGCCTCAAAGATGATAGAAATATAAATGATACTCACATACGTAGATAATAAAGCGAAGCGATTTATAGTGTATTTGAAATTAACTTGTGGATTAATTAATTTAGATATTGTTTAAATATACTTATTCTTTTAGTGTCTAAGCTAGTGGTGATATTCAATACGTGACTAAAGTCAATCTTATGGTCAAACATCATGGATCCTATTCATAGTATAGGTCCGTTATTTATATCGAGTTATCCGATTAGCTACATCGTTCTTAGATTCATTATTGAAAACCACCCCTGGTTTTGGGCAGAGTGCTGCAGAAAAGGGACAGGGTGCTAAGGGGTCAAAAGGACACATTACATGGGGCTGTTAATAACTTAGTTATTATAAATTTGACAAAAAAAATGTTACATATAACGGAAATTGCAGTAGGTTTAAGTTTCGACCGGCATATATTATAAGTTTGTATGCAATAATACAAAAAGCTTTATCTCACAGATTGATTGTTTAGACAACCTTTTTTATTTTTGTCTTTGAATGAGCCAATGTTTACGTCATTATCTAGAACAAGTGGTATATGACTGGTTATAAAACAGCAGATGACCGAAAAATTATATTTATGGCTAAAAGCGTTACTTACACTTTACGCTGTTTACCAAACAATTGAGATGTGTGATATTGTGAGCTAATTTATATGGCTGAAATGAAATCATTTAAGGCCTAAATCAGCTGAATGTGAGGCCTTTTTTAAATAGGTAAAAACTATCAATTTGTAAAAGGACAGCTTTAAACAAAATATTTGATCTATATCATTTCAATGAAGGCAGAAGGGGTGTCAATGTTGGTCTCCGTGAGAAAAGGGTGGTGTTACCAAAACAGGACAGTGTGCAGCCCCATCCTATAACTCATCAGATATAATCAAATCACCTGGACAATATTGTTGAACAGCACACGATGTAGTTTCCGTAGATAGTCCAGGACAATTCACGTCAGCAAGTGCCGTAGACGGGTTTACGCATACGCGGCTACGTTGTTTACTTCCGGAACCGCACGTGCGAGAACACGCGGCCCAGTCTGACCAATCAGACCATACGCTATCGACTGGAATTTGATAAATTGGATAAATTCTTTAAAAATAGGAGTAACAAAAACCTCCAAATGTCGCATGGACACAGAAATGGCAAAACCTTTCTTTTGAAAGAGGCCCTAACTCCGAGGTTATCGTACACTGCATATCCACTTATCATGTTTAACCAAAGTTAATTGTTTAATTAAAATCCACTTAGTTACGCTGCAGACAAGAAAAAGTAACAAAGGGCAATTACTCAGTCATTCATTAATAATAGTTCTCATATATTGTCGTTTAATTATTCCATTGTGCTTAAATATTATATGGAGTTTAATCAAGTTCCATCAGGTAGTTTTTAAATTATTCTCCGGACAAGGAAAATTGCAACGGACCGACAGACCGACCACAGGGGGACTTCACTGTACTCTCTTTAAACTATGTTTTTTTTGGGCGTATAGTGACACTCTGGGCATAAAAAAACAAGACTGCACTCGTATCTATAGGTAAGAATAGAAAAAAATGTTCATAGACGTTACAACACATACATATGTCTATTTCAACATCACCACCACAACCACCATCATCACCACCACAACCACCACCACAACCACCATAACAACAGCAATCATCACCTGAACCACCACCACCACAACCAACACCACCACAACAACAACAATCATCACCATCACCACAACAACCACCACCACCACAACAACCTCCATCACCACAACCATCACCACCACAACCATCACCACCAGAACCATCACCACCACAACCACCACCACCACAACCACCACCACCACAACCACCATCATCACCACCACAACCGCCACCACAGCCACCATAACAACAGCGATCATCACATAAACCACCACCACCACCATCACCAACAACAACAACACAATCACAGCATGATCTTTCACCACTCCCTTAGCAGCTTCTACTATATGTACTCTATTTAATAATTTAATCTCCAAGAAAAAAAGTATTCAAATTAAAACCAAACCAAACCTGGACAATTTATATTAGCGGCACATGGAGCCAAGTCAGTAGCTGGTCCAAAACAGTTTTGACCACCATACCCAGGGGGCGGGTCTACGCATGCGCGACTCCGTTGTTTGCTTCCGGGTCCGCACGTGCTAGAACACGTGCTCCAGACCGACCAATCAGACCAGGCGCCATCGACTGGAATTTGATAAATTTATAATACAGCCAAGACGAATTTTTATGCAAGACATCAAAGACGCGACTGAATATTTTCAGCGTGAATATTTTTTTAATCACAACTAGAATGAAGATAAAATAAGTTAAACATTCTAACTAATGATGTTAATGAGCAGGGGTGACATGAATTGATATATCCGGCAAACACAGAGTGTTTCCTTGACTAAGGGAAATTGCCACTGTGTCTGACCGGTGACCAGTCTCAAAAAAAGAAAGCTGATAAGTTTGTTTTTCGTTAAAGCCATCTGACATATATTTCTCAATACAACATATATATTATATCGATGTTTTGTCTATTCACGCACATCAAAAAAGGTTACTTTACAATATAGTTTAAGGAAATTTAAAAGAAATGTGTTATTGATTAGTATTAACTTTTCTCACAATCTAAAAAGTTATAACATATACACTTATGTAAATATTGTTTGTATTTGAAATAAAATATCACCTGGACAGTCGTGCTGACTGACACATGATGAAGTATCCGTAGATAGTCCGATACAGTTCTTGCCACCATATGACGCAGGCGGATGTGCGCATGCGCGACTTCTTTGTTTACTTCCGGATCCGCACGTGCGAGAACACGTGCTCCAAACTGACCAATCAGACCAGGCGCCATTAACTGCCAATGAAAATATATGGTTTACTTTTACCGTTGATGCAGGAAGAGAAAGAATTAGCTTTTAGAAATCGCAACATCATATCCTAACACTTACTCCTACCCATTTACCTTTTGTACTCAAAGAATATATGGGCCGCATCGCGCGATTTTGGGCTTTCGGACATATATTTTTAAGGGTTTTTGAATTTAATAAAATTTCATGAAGAATTTCTGAAAAATTCATGATGATATCACTTATACTTTTTAAGATATGTGTTAACATGTAATACCATGTGCATTTTGGATTGTAAATTTAAACGTCATTCACATAACGTAATTACGAAAGTTAATTATTTCAATGACGTAAAAAAGGTATAAATATTACAACAAGCTTTTAATTTTAATTGTTTTGCAAACACAGAACCTTTTTGGAACATAAATTAAGGAAAAAAGTGGTGATTCATTTTTGTATTTTAATACATTGGGCCGTTTTTAACACATACTATGAATGCAGTCAAAATTAGTCGAGACGTATTCTTTTGTTTCTATGGAAACATGAGTAAACCAATGGTCAAAAATCGTCGATAAAATGATTCACCAATGACAAACCTATAAAAGGAGGAGTTAATGAAGATATTGATTTATACATAGAAAATAAATAGAAGATGCATTATTTTTTAGTATTTTTTACCAATGATTATTTCATTAATAATAATTATGTCCGAAGGCCAAAACTCATATTTAGACACCCATTGACCATTCTTTTGAAAATAAAGCCTCACCTGGACAATGTAGGTGAATGACACACGGTGTGGTATCAGTAGCTGGTCCAAGACATTTATCGCCGCCATACGCTGGAGGCGGGTTTGCGCACGCGCGACTCCTTTGCTTACTTCCGGTTTCACACGTGCGCGAACACGATCCCCATCCTGACCAGACAGACCAAGCTCCATTAACTGCAAAAAAAAATAAATAAAAAAACAACAAAAAAACAACATAACTGACCATTGAGACATTGGCTGAAAGTGTTACTTTTTAATCGACGTCGTACATGCATGTTAATACAATGTTTTAATGTTGCACGGGGATGTAAAAACTATTTTATCGATGCTGAACTTTCATGCCATATTTAGTAATTTAGGTTGGACTTTTCTGTTGGGTATATAGCACGGTTTACAGTTTAGATGTGTGGTCTTATAATCACAACTGCCGAACACTATAGTGATATATATCAAAAGAATCTTCTAAAATGGTGCAATTGCGAAGAACTATTTACATCGCGTAGGAAAAGGAGCAATTTCGAAGCACTATTTACACCACGTAGGAAAAGTGTGCCTCAGCTGTTAAGTGTAAGCTTACAATTCTATAGAGACAAGCTTCGCAGTCAAACATTTAAAACATATTTTAATCTGTTTGAAAGCAGAAAATAAAGGCCCAATATCACTGGGGATGAATCTGGGGTTTCCTTGAAAATACTCAAACAAAAGACTTGTTCAGACAATGTACAAACAATAATTAAAATTTGTCACGAGTTTAGGCCTAAATGAAGAAAACTTCAGAAAAAAGAAAAGTAGGTCAGGAAATTGAGTCATTGTGTGGGTACTCTGCACCTATTCCGCAGATCCTCGATTTTCGGTAATAGTGAAATTACCCCTTATTTTACCGTCGATAAGTGATAACATTCGGAGCACCTCGGCCATTTTTATCGAAAGCAACCTCGGATGTATGACGGTACATCAGTAGAAGCAGTTCGTTAAACTTTAAACTATATCATTAATTAAATGTAGTCTTTTAGCTTGTATTTGATAATCTAAGTTTAAATTGATAGCCAGTGAAGCGGTTTTTTTTGCAAACATAATTAAGATTCCCAAGAGTTAAGTCATTAAGTTAAACTGCTAAATTAAATTACTACGCGATCTACTTGCAGCGGACTTAAAAACACCCGATCTCTGACATTGTTAACCGTCCATATACATCCGAGGTTGTTTTCGATAAAAATGGCCGAGGAGCTCCGAATGTCAGTGATAATTTTTACGGCCATCTTGTTCGCCCAATGCACTTTTGAGACCATGTGACACTACTCCCCAGTCAACTTACACTGAACGAGAGAAACTAAAAATAGAAACGACACAGATAAATCACGCATGGATCACGCTATATGTGTAGATAACTGTTGAGGTCATCACCTTGAAACGTTGAGCGATCCACATGTTAACCTTGGGTTTAAACTAGTTAAAGTGTACACAAACCTCACTATTGTCCCAATATGTATGCATAATTGCAACACTAAAGACACGCGCATACTTGGAGTCAGAAACATGGACATTATAGGAATTTATAGATATTGAAGTCAAACAAATCATTAAAAAAACTGGCTCCAAGAATTGCAAGCACTCAGCGATAAAATACAGATATAACATAAACTCAAAAGAGCCCACCCGTAGCAATAAAACCAACAACTCAAAGGTGCGATACAGTCATACAAAAAACAGCTATCATTCGTAGCTCGCCTAAGTAAAGGCAATGATATAGTGAAAATTACAGGGACAAGCACACTAGTCGAAAACCCAAAAGTAAACCATGATTAGTGAGACAAGGTAAGGGCTCAGACGACCCTAACTAGAGACACAAACGTACAAACACCGAATACACAATTACAAGCAGAACAAACAATCCCCACACGCATCAACATAGCTTTACCGATAAGTGATGGGATTACCGCCCTGGAATTTCTATGTAAGAATGCTTGGGCACTCAGGGGAAGTAATCCCTGTGTGGGGATTCTATATAAGCCTGCTTGGGCACTCAGGAGAAGAAATCGCTGTGTGGAGTTTCTATATAAGCCTGTTTGGGCACCCAGGGGAATTAATCGCTGTGTAGAGTTTCTTTATAAGCCTGTTTGGGCACCCAGGGGAAGTAATCGATGTGTGGAGATTCCATATAAGCCTGTTTGGGCACTCAGGGGAAGTAATCGATGTGTGTAGATTCCATATAAGCCTGTTTGGGCACTCAGGGGAAGTAATCGATGTGTGTAGATTCCATATAAGCCTGTTTGGGCACTCAGGGGAAGTAATCGATGTGTGTAGATTCCATATAAGCCTGTTCGGGCACTCAGGGGAAGTAATCGCTGTGTGTAGATTCCATATAAGCCTGTTCGGGCACTCAGGGGAAGTAATCGCTGTGTGTAGATTCCATATAAGCCTGTTTGGGCACTCAGGGGAAGTAATCGCTGTGTGAAGATTCCATATAAGCCTGTTTGGGCACTCAGGGGAAGTAATCGCTGTGTGTAGATTCCATATAAGCCTGTTTGGGCACTCAGGGGAAGTAATCGCTGTGTGTAGATTCCATATAAGCCTGTTTGGGCACTCAGGGGAAGTAATCGCTTTGTGTAGATTCCATATAAGCCTGTTTGGGCACTCAGGGGAAGTAATCGCTGTGTGTAGATTCCATATAAGCCTGTTTGGGCACTCAGGGGAAGTAATCGCTGTGTGTAGATTCCATATAAGCCTGTTTGGGCACTCAGGGGAAGTAATCGCGTGTGTAGATTCCATATAAGCCTGTTTGGGCACCCAGGGGAAGTAATCGCTGTGTGTAGATTCCATATAAGCCTGTTTGGGCACCCAGGGGAAGTAATCGCTGTGTGTAGATTCCATATAAGCCTGTTTGGGCACCCAGGGGAAGTAATCGCTGTGTGTAGATTCCATATAAGCCTGTTTGAGCACCCAGGGGAAGTAATCGCTGTGTGTAGATTCCATATAAGCCTGTTTGGGAAGTAATCGCTGTGTGGAGATTCCATATAAGCCTGTTTGGGCACTCAGGGGAAGTAATCGCTGTGTGTAGATTCCATATAAGCCTGTTTGGGCACTCAGGGGAAGTAATCGCTGTGTGTAGATTCCATATAAGCCTGTTTGGGCACTCAGGGGAAGCAATCGCTGTGTTTAGATTCCATATAAGCCTGTTTGGGCACCCAGGGGAAGTAATCGCTGTGTGGAGATTCCATATAAGCCTGTTTGGGAACCCAGGGGAAGCAATCGCTGTGTGGAGATTCCATATAAGCCTGTTTGGGAACCCAGGGGAAGCAATCGCTGTGTGGAGATTCCATATAAGCCTGTTTGGGCACCCAGGGGAAGTAATCGCTGTGTGGAGATTCCATATAAGCCTGTTTGGGCACCCAGGGGAAGTAATCGCTGTGTGTAGATTCCATATAAGCCTGTTTGGGCACCCAGGGGAAGTAATCGCTGTGTGTAGATTCCATATAAGCCTGTTTGGGCACCCAGGGGAAGTAATCGCTGTGTGTAGATTCCATATAAGCCTGTTTGGGCACCCAGGGGAAGTAATCGCTGTGTGTAGATTCCATATAAGCCTGTTTGGGCACCCAGGGGAAGTAATCGCTGTGTGTAGATTCCATATAAGCCTGTTTGGGCACCCAGGGGAAGTAATCGATGTGTGTAGATTCCATATAAGCCTGTTTGGGCACCCAGGGGAAGTAATCGATGTGTGTAGATTCCATATAAGCCTGTTTGGGCACCCAGGGGAAGTAATCGATGTGTTAAGATTCCATATAAGCCTGTTTGGGCACCCAGGGGAAGTAATCGATGTGTGTAGATTCCATATAAGCCTGTTTGGGCACCCAGGGGAAGTAATCGATGTGTGTAGATTCCATATAAGCCTGTTTGGGCACCCAGGGGAAGTAATCGATGTGTGTAGATTCCATATAAGCCTGTTTGGGCACCCAGGGGAAGTAATCGATGTGTGTAGATTCCATATAAGCCTGTTTGGGCACCCAGGGGAAGTAATCGCGGTGTGTAGATTCCATCTAAGCCTGTTTGGGCACCCAGGGGAAGTAATCGCGGTGTGTAGATTCCATCTAAGCCTGTTTGGGCACCCAGGGGAAGTAATCGCGGTGTGTAGATTCCATCTAAGCCTGTTTGGGCACCCAGGGGAAGTAATCGCTGTGTGTAGATTCCATCTAAGCCTGTTTGGGCACCCAGGGGAAGTAATCGCTGTGTGTAGATTCCATATAAGCCTGTTTGGGCACCCAGGGGAAGTAATCGCTGTGTGGAGATTCCATATAAGCCTGTTTGAGCACCCAGGGGAAGTAATCGCTGTGTGGAGATTCCATATAAGCCTGTTTGGGAAGTAATCGCTGTGTGGAGATTCCATATAAGCCTGTTTGGGCACTCAGGGGAAGTAATCGCTGTGTGGAGATTCCATATAAGCCTGTTTGGGCACTCAGGGGAAGTAATCGCTGTGTGTAGATTCCATATAAGCCTGTTTGGGCACTCAGGGGAAGCAATCGCTGTGTTTAGATTCGATATAAGCCTGTTTGGGCACCCAGGGGAAGTAATCGCTGTGTGTAGATTCCATATAAGCCTGTTTGGGCACCCATGGGAAGCAATCGCTGTGTGGAGATTCCATATAAGCCTGTTTGGGAACCCATGGGAAGCAATCGCTGTGTGGAGATTCCATATAAGCCTGTTTGGGCACCCAGGGGAAGCAATCGCTGTGTGGAGATTCCATATAAGCCTGTTTGGGAACCCAGGGGAAGTAATCGCTGTGTGGAGATTCCATATAAGCCTGTTTGGGCACCCAGGGGAAGTAATCGCTGTGTGGAGATTCCATATAAGCCTGTTTGGGCACCCAGGGGAAGTAATCGCTGTGTGTAGATTCCATATAAGCCTGTTTGGGCACCCAGGGGAAGTAATCGCTGTGTGTAGATTCCATATAAGCCTGTTTGGGCACCCAGGGGAAGTAATCGCTGTGTGTAGATTCCATATAAGCCTGTTTGGGCACCCAGGGGAAGTAATCGCGGTGTGTAGATTCCATATAAGCCTGTTTGGGCACCCAGGGGAAGTAATCGCTGTGTGTAGATTCCATATAAGCCTGTTTGGGCACCCAGGGGAAGTAATCGCTGTGTGTAGATTCCATATAAGCCTGTTTGGGCACCCAGGGGAAGTAATCGCTGTGTGTAGATTCCATATAAGCCTGTTTGGGCACCCAGGGGAAGTAATCGCTGTGTTAAGATTCCATATAAGCCTGTTTGGGCACCCAGGGGAAGTAATCGATGTGTTTAGATTCCATATAAGCCTGTTTGGGCACCCAGGGGAAGTAATCGATGTGTGTAGATTCCATATAAGCCTGTTTGGGCACCCAGGGGAAGTAATCGATGTGTGTAGATTCCATATAAGCCTGTTTGGGCACCCAGGGGAAGTAATCGATGTGTGTAGATTCCATATAAGCCTGTTTGGGCACCCAGGGGAAGTAATCGATGTGTGTAGATTCCATATAAGCCTGTTTGGGCACCCAGGGGAAGTAATCGATGTGTGGAGATTCCATATAAGCCTGTTTGGGCACCCAGGGGAAGTAATCGCGGTGTGTAGATTCCATATAAGCCTGTTTGGGCACCCAGGGGAAGTAATCGCGGTGTGTAGATTCCATCTAAGCCTGTTTGGGCACTCAGGGGAAGTAATCGATGTGTGTAGATTCCATCTAAGCCTGTTTGGGCACTCAGGGGAAGTAATCGATGTGTGTAGATTCCATCTAAGCCTGTTTGGGCACTCAGGGGAAGTAATCGATGTGTGTAGATTCCATATTAGCCTGTTTGGGCACTCAGGGGAAGAAATCGCTGTGTGTAGATTCCATACAAGCCTGTTTGGGCACTCAGGGGAAGAAATCGATGTGTGTAGATTCCATACAAGCCTGTTTGGGCACTCAGGGGAAGTAATCGATGTGTGTAGATTCCATACAAGCCTGTTTGGGCACTCAGGGGGGAGAAATCGATGTGTGTAGATTCCATACAAGCCTGTTTGGGCACTCAGGGGAAGTAATCGATGTGTGTAGATTCCATACAAGCCTGTTTGGGCACTCAGGGGAAGTAATCGATGTGTGTAGATTCCATACAAGCCTGTTTGGGCACTCAGGGGAAGTAATCGATGTGTGTAGATTCCATACAAGCCTGTTTGGGCACTCAGGGGAAGTAATCGCTGTGTGTAGATTCCATACAAGCCTGTTTGGGCACTCAGGGGAAGTAATCGCTGTGTGTAGATTCCATACAAGCCTGTTTGGGCACTCAGGGGAAGTAATCGCTGTGTGTAGATTCCATACAAGCCTGTTTGGGCACTCAGGGGAAGTAATCGCTGTGTGTAGATTCCATACAAGCCTGTTTGGGCACTCAGGGGAAGTAATCGCTGTGTGTAGATTCCATACAAGCCTGTTTGGGCACTCAGGGGAAGTAATCGCTGTGTGTAGATTCCATACAAGCCTGTTTGGGCACTCAGGGGAAGTAATCGCTGTGTGTAGATTCCATATAAGCCTGTTTGGGCACTCAGGGGAAGTAATCGATGTGTGTAGATTCCATATAAGCCTGTTTGGGCACTCAGGGGAAGTAATCGATGTGTGTAGATTCCATATAAGCCTGTTTGGGCACTCAGGGGAAGTAATCGATGTGTGTAGATTCCATATAAGCCTGTTTGGGCACTCAGGGGAAGTAATCGATGTGTGGAGATTCCATATAAGCCTGTTTGGGCACTCAGGGGAAGTAATCGATGTGTGGAGATTCCATATAAGCCTGTTTGGGCACAAGGGGAAGTAACTGTTGTTTTATAAATAATATCTGGGCATTCAGGGGAATTAACCGCTGCATGGACTTTGTTAATAAGCCTTTTTTATAGGTCTTTTTGAGCCGCTGTGTTATGTTTCTATGTAAGCATGTTTGGGCATTCAGGGGAATTAACCGCTGTTTTATAAAATACAATCTGGGATTTCAAGGGAGTTAACCGCTGTATGGAGTTTGTAATTAAGCCTGTTTTTGTAGCTCTTACCTGGGCATTCAGATGAACAGTACCCGGTCTCATAGAACTGTCCCTTGCAGGTTCCGTTGTTGATAGATTTACTGCAATTCCTGAAATGGTAGCGAACAGACGTCCCACACGTGGTACTACAGGCGCTCCATGCTCCCCAGTCTGTCCATAGACCATCTGTAAATAACGTGACCAAATTCATGGACGACTGCTCACATTTCATAAACCGAGTTTGTAGGTTTAAAAGGGACGATACCCATGATACACTAAATGGCATCTCTGTTTACTACTTAAAACATAACCGCTGCTAATGATATAGTACGTATATAATTTTCAGCATTCAAAAACATTTTAATGTTGTAGCACCGTCTTAAACGCTTGTAATGTAATCCATAAGGAATGGAATGCATATAAAAAATAAGACCCAATAGATAAATCATGTGTTTATATTATATACGTCCCCAATATCACAGAAATACTCAAGTCAAATATCAATCTCAATCTCGACTCATTTTACCACATAAAAGCAAAGTATAATTGAAAAATATGCATGTTTTTATACTTTTTAAAAACTTATCTTCTCAAAGAAAGTGTTGATCAAAAGATTCTGCCAACATTTTAGAGAAAACCAATTCTTATGGGAAAATATACTTGAGTACATGTTAAAAGGCATTGATTTGTACTCAAATACATTTTTGGCCGTATAATATTTTTCCCTTGGAATCTTGTTACCAATTTTAATATGCCCTTATTTTGACCCAGTTACGGCTAAACAATTTCGGATGATTTAGCATTAGCGGATTTTAACATAATAATTATTAAGAGGAAATGTCAACCTCTGCAGTTAGTCATAACAATAATGAGTCTTTTCTGTTTGTACAGGTAAACTATACCGATGCAAAAGTGACCAGTCAGTGTTATATGTATTCTTCTTCTTCTGTTTCTTAACACATGTCAGTAAATGAAAGCATTGTTAAACCATATCAATCCATTCGTTACTTTCCATCCTTGATGGGTATGAATATGCATGGGTTAAGATTGAGCATCGGATACTTACCTAGGCAGTCAAGAACAGGGCATAATGTATGTCTTTCTTGAAATAGCAGCTGATACTTGCCTATGCCGTCCTGTACAGAGAATATGTCTATCTGGAAATAGCAGCTGATACTTGCCTATGCAGTCCTGTACAGAGAATATGTCTATCTGGAAATAGCAGCTGATACTTGCCTATGCCGTCCTGTACAGAGAATATGTCTATCTGGAAATATCAGCCGATACTTGCCTATGCCGTCCTGTACAGAGAATATGTCTATCTGGAAATAGCAGCGGATACTTGCCTATGCCGTCCTGTACAGAGAATATGTCTATCTGGAAATAGCAGCGGATACTTGCCTATTCCGTCCTGTACAGAGAATATGTCTATCTGGAAATAGCAGCTGATACTTGCCTATGCCGTCCTGTACAGAGAATATGTCTATCTGGAAATAGCAGCGGATACTTGCCTATGTCGTCCTGTACAGAGAATATGTCTATCTGGAAATAGCAGCGGATACTTGCCTATGCCGTCCTGTACAGAGAATATGTCTATCTGGAAATAGCAGCGGATACTTGCCTATGCCGTCCTGTACAGAGAATATATCTATCTGGAAATAGCAGCGGATACTTGCCTATGCCGTCCTGTACAGAGAATATGTCTATCTGGAAATAGCAGCGGATACTTGCCTATGCCGTCCTGTACAGAGAATATGTCTATCTGGAAATAGCAGCGGATACTTGCCTATGCCGTCCTGTACAGAGAATATGTCTATCTGGAAATAGCAGCTGATACTTGCCTATGCCGTCCTGTACAGAGAATATGACTATCTGGAAATAGCAGCGGATACTTGCCTATGCCGTCCTGTACAGAGAATATGTCTATCTGGAAATAGCAGCGGATACTTGCCTATGACGTCCTGTACAGAGAATATGTCTATCTGGAAATAGCAGCGGATACTTGCCTATGCCGTCCTGTACAGAAAATATGTCTATCTGGAAATAGCAGCTGATACTTGCCTATGCAGTCCTGTACAGAGAATATGTCTATCTGAAAATAGCAGCGGATACTTGCCTATGCCGTCCTGTACAGAGAATATGTCTATCTGGAAATAGCAGCCGATACTTGCCTATGCCGTCCTGTACAGAGAATATGTCTATCTGGAAATAGCAGCGGATACTTGCCTATGCCGTCCTGTAAAGAGAATATGTCTATCTGGAAATAACAGCGGATACTTGCCTATGCCGTCCTGTAAAGAGAATATGTCTATCTGGAAATAGCAGCGGATACTTGCCTATGCCGTCCTGTACAGAGAATATGTCTATCTGGAAATAGCAGCGGATACTTGCCTATGCCGTCCTGTACAGAGAACATGTCTATCTGGAAATAGCAGCGGATACTTGCCTATGCCGTCCTGTACAGAGAATATGTCTATCTGGAAATAGCAGCGGATACTTGCCTATGCCGTCCTGTACAGAGAATATGTCTATCTGGAAATAGCAGCGGATACTTGCCTATGCCGTCCTGTACAGAGAATATGTCTATCTGGAAATAGCAGCGGATACTTGCCTAGGCAGTCCTGTACAGAGAATATGTCTATCTGGAAATAGCAGCTGATACTTGCCTAGGCAGTCCTGTACAGAGAATATGTCTATCTGGAAATAGCAGCTGATACTTGCCTAGGCAGTCCTGTACAGAGAATATGTCTATCTGGAAATAGCAGCGGATACTTGCCTAGGCCGTCCTGTACAGAGAATATGTCTATCTGGAAATAGCAGCGGATACTTGCCTATGCCGTCCTGTACAGAGAATATGTCTATCTGGAAATAGCAGCGGATACTTGCCTATGCAGTCCTGTACAGAGAATATGTCTATCTGGAAATAACAGCGGATACTTGCCTATGCCGTCCTGTACAGAGAATATGTCTATCTGGAAATAGCAGCTGATACTTGCATAGGCAGTCCTGTACAGAGAATATGTCTATCTGGAAATAGCAGCTGATACTTGCCTAGGCAGTCCTGTACAGAGAATATGTCTATCTGGAAATAGCAGCTGATACTTGCCTAGGCAGTCCTGTACAGAGAATATGTCTACCTGGAAATAGCAGCGGATACTTGCCTAGGCAGTCCTGTACAGAGAATATGTCTACCTGGAAATAGCAGCGGATACTTGCCTAGGCCGTCCTGTACAGAGAATATGTCTACCTGGAAATAGCAGCGGATACTTGCCTAGGCCGTCCTGTACAGAGAATATGTCTATCTGGAAATAGCAGCGGATACTTGCCTAGGCCGTCCTGTACAGAGAATATGTCTATCTGGAAATAGCAGCGGATACTTGCCTATGCCGTCCTGTACAGAGAATATGTCTATCTGGAAATAGCAGCGGATACTTGCCTATGTCGTCCTGTACAGAGAATATGTCTATCTGGAAATAGCAGCGGATACTTGCCTAGGCCGTCCTGTACAGAGAATATGTCTATCTGGAAATATCAGCCGATACTTGCCTATGCCGTCCTGTACAGACAATATGTCTATCTGGAAATAGCAGCGGATACTTGCCTATGCCGTCCTGTAAAGAGAATATGTCTATATGGAAATAGCAGCGGATACTTGCCTATGCCGTCCTGTACAGAGAATATGTCTATATGGAAATAGCAGCGGATACTTGCCTATGCCGTCCTGTACAGAGAATATGTCTATCTGGAAATAGCAGCGGATACTTGCCTATGCCGTCCTGTACAGAGAATATGTCTATCTGGAAATAGCAGCGGATACTTGCCTATGCAGTCCTGTACAGAGAATATGTCTATCTGGAAATAGCAGCGGATACTTGCCTATGCCGTCCTGTACAGAGAATATGTCTATCTGGAAATAGCAGCGGATACTTGCCTATGCCGTCCTGTACAGAGAATATGTCTATCTGGAAATAGCAGCGGATACTTGCCTATGCCGTCCTGTACAGAGAATATGTCTATCTGGAAATAGCAGCGGATACTTGCCTATGCCGTCCTGTACAGAGAATATGTCTATCTGGAAATAGCAGCGGATACTTGCCTATGCCGTCCTGTACAGAGAATATGTCTATCTGGAAATAGCAGCGGATACTTGCCTATGCCGTCCTGTACAGAGAATATGTCTATCTGGAAATAGCAGCGGATACTTGCCTATTCCGTCCTGTACAGAGAATATGTCTATCTGGAAATAGCAGCGGATACTTGCCTATGCCGTCCTGTACAGAGAATATGTCTATCTGGAAATAGCAGCGGATACTTGCCTATGCCGTCCTGTACAGAGAATATGTCGTCCTGTACAGAGAATATGTTTATCTGGAAATAGCAGCGGATACTTGCCTATGCCGTCCTGTACAGAGAATATGTCTATCTGGAAATAACAGCGGATACTTGCCTATGCCGTCCTGTACAGAGAATATGTCTATCTGGAAATATCAGCCGATACTTGCCTATGCCGTCCTGTACAGAGAATATGTCTATCTGGAAATAGCAGCGGATACTTGCCTATGCCGTCCTGTACAGAGAATATGTCTATCTGGAAATATCAGCCGATACTTGCCTATGACGTCCTGTACAGAGAATATGTCTATCTGGAAATAGCAGCGGATACTTGCCTATGCCGTCCTGTAAAGAGAATATGTCTATCTGGAAATAACAGCGGATACTTGCCTATGCCGTCCTGTACAGAGAATATGTCTATCTGGAAATAGCAGCGGATACTTGCCTATGCCGTCCTGTACAGAGAATATGTCTATCTGGAAATAGCAGCTGATACTTGCCTATGCCGTCCTGTACAGAGAATATGTCTATCTGGAAATAGCAGCGGATACTTGCCTAGGCAGTCCTGTACAGGGCATATGTCTATCTGGAAATAGCAGCGGATACTTGCCTATGCCGTCCTGTACAGAGAATATGTCTATCTGGAAATAGCAGCTGATACTTGCCTAGGCAGTCCTGTACAGAGAATATGTCTATCTGGAAATAGCAGCTGATACTTGCCTAGGCAGTCCTGTACAGAGAATATGTCTACCTGGAAATAGCAGCGGATACTTGCCTAGGCCGTCCTGTACAGAGAATATGTCTACCTGGAAATAGCAGCGGATACTTGCCTAGGCCGTCCTGTACAGAGAATATGTCTATCTGGAAATAGCAGCGGATACTTGCCTAGGCCGTCCTGAACAGAGAATATGTCTATCTGGAAATAGCAGCGGATACTTGCCTAGGCAGTCATGTACAGAGAATATGTCTATCTAGAAATAGCACCGGATACCTATATAGGCAGTCCTGTACATGGCATATGTCTACCTGAAAATAGCAGCTGATACTTGCCTAATCAGTCCTGTACAGGGCATATGTCTATCTGGAAATAGCAGCTGATACTTGCCTAGGCAGTCCTGTACAGGGCTTATGTCTATCAGGAAATGACAGCGGATACTTGCCTAGGCAGTCCTGTACAGGGCATATGTCTATCTGGAAATGTTCACCACTACAATCCGCTCCCCCGAAAGCAGATACTGGATTGTTACACTGACGGTACCTTGAATTACACATACATTTAAAATAATAATACAAAGCACATTGGTACATAGACTAGATTTTAGTACACACTGAAAACTGAATGTGTGCGAAATTTCGAACAATTTTAAGCATAACAATCTTAAGTCTGTTATTTCATTTAGCCTTACAGAATTCTTGAAAATATTCTACATTTATCATTTTTCTGTGACTATTTTTAAACAACTTGCTTCAAACGCCTTATAGCTCTTAAAAATAAGAATATCACACATGGTATTCCATTAAAGAAATAAAGCTGTAATTATGATCTTCTTTCAATGGAAGGTTCATGCTAAAATGGAATTAAATTTATCATTCTCGTTGGCACGATGTTTCACGAAAGAGTGGTCATGTGTTGTGGGGAAAACCGGAGTACCGGACGAAACCCAGCTGTTCATCTTGGTAAGCACAAATCAAACTCACATACGCTCAGGCCGGTATTCAAACCGGAATGACTTGGTAAGAAGCAGTGCGTTAACCAATTGGCTAACCGGACAACCAAGATTTATTCATTTTGGAATATTTGAAACTCATTCGGAACTCCTCGGCCATTTTCCACCGAAAACAACATCGGATGTATATGGACGGTTTTTAACGTCAGAAATCTTAACATTTAACAACGGTGCAAGTAAATCGCGTTGTAATTTCAAGTAAGTAGATCAACCTATTGACTTTATTCTTGGGAATCATAATTATTTATACACCAATACACTTTAATGGTGATTCATTTTGACTTCATAAGTAATACAAAATACACGTTAAAACACTACAACCAATAAACACTATTATTTAAAATTTAACGAACTACTTCTACTGATGTACCTGCACTGGAAAATGGCCGATGAGTTCCGAATGCGTCGATACTTGGGTACAGTATAACCCTTACTTCTATCTTACAGCTACAAAAGACATCAACGCTAATGCTAACCTCTCAGTGGCGGGCCCATTGTCTAGATGTAACATACGTGACTTTCAACCCAGGGGTCGCAGGTTCGATTCCCCGTCGCATCACTAAAAAAAAATCGAATCGTCTTCCGGGAGGGACGTTAAATGGGGGTCTCGTGTGACAGTGAAAGAACCAGGGTTGCTCTAACCAGGGTTACATTCTGTCTGTGCACTATGCTCCATAAACTTAAAATGACTAACAAACGGAGCACTGGCCGAATGGACATCGGTGCTTTACTCGGTGCTTTACACCGAGCACGTTAAAGAACCAAGAGGTCTCTTCGCAAAGAGCTAGGGTATCGCACCCGGATCTCTTGTATCTCACTCTGTTTCTTCATGTCTTCCAATGTCTGGATTTGACTGCGAATTGCTGTCACTTTTATCTCATGTCACGTATGGCATTTAAACACAATTTAAGTCGTGATGGCGTCACGGCGGGGTCAAGCCATAATGCAGCCAATGGGCACGGGCAGACCTTGATAAACTCAAATAAACAACAAACACACGCTTACCTCTCCCTAACGGCGCCTTGACCACACGAGCGACTGCACGCGCCAAACAATGTCCACTCCGACCACCCACCATCCACTATAATAATGATATAGAGGCTAATTGTTTGTTTCTGTATAAGATGGCAATATATTTCATCGAGTGCGCACCAAAAGCTACGCAACTCGTGAAATATCTACTTTTGGTGCTCACGAATTGAACTATATTGCCATCTTACACTGTAAGTTACTTCATAAAGACTGTAAGTTGCTGCATAACATTGTGATTAACATTGTCATTCGTATACACATTGTAAAATATCAGAAGACAAATGTGTGTCTTTGTGTGTGCGTAAGTGCTTGCATGCGTGTGTGCGTGCGTGCGTGTATGTGTGCTTGCTTGCTTGCGTGCGTGCGTGTGTGCGTGCGTGCGTGCTTGAGTGTGTGCGTGCTTGCTTGCATGCGTGCGTGCGTGCGTGCTTTCTTGCTTGCATGCATGCATGCGTGCGTGTCTGTGTATATTCATTTATGATTACACATGGTTCTACTGTTTTGATTGATTCACCGTTTGAATTGTTGTGGAAGCGCAGTATATTCATTGTTTTCTAAAATATAAGTATGACTGAACTTTAAATTCTCGACGTTTGTATGCTAAAATGGAAAATGAGAAGTACGTTTTTGAAGATATCATCACAAAGTGAGTTTGGAGCATACACAAAAACCTCTGACAGTTGTTTCAAAGTATGTAACTTATTCACATTGAATATTTGAAGCTGCACTCTCACAGATTTACCGTTTTGATAACTTTTTTATTGTTTTGTCTTGGAATGAGCCATTTTTGCGTAAATGTGTGGAAACCAGTTATAGAAGACTGCTGACAAAAGAGGCGATCGCAGTTTTTCATATTTACGTTCGAAAACTAATGATTTATTGCTAAAAAAAATACTAACGCTTTAAGAAAAATGCATAAAAGATCAATTTTCGATCATAAATATGAAAATATGAAAACTTGCTATCTGATTTTTTTGTCAACAGTTTTATTGATTTCCATGCATTTTTGCAAAACAAAGGCCCGTTTCAAGACAAAAAAATTAAAAAAAAAGTTGTAAAAACGTTCAATCCGTTAGAGTGCAGCTTTAATCAAAACCGACAAACGGAAATACAGTCGAACCCCGTTCGCTCGAACTCCCCGGGACCGGCGAAAATACCTCGAGCCTCGGAAAATTCGAGCCAAGCAGGAATGCTTACATTCAAGGGGAAAGAAATCGGTCCTTTACATCAAGTTCGAGCCAATGGGGATTTTGAGCCAAGAGAGTTCGAGCCAACGTTTACGACTGTATTCAAGCTGATTACAGTAAGGCGCCTTTATTCACGAAGCATATTATTTTGTATACACAAGTTTGTTTTATATGTAAGTCAACCCAATCCCCTCTCTTGAATCTTTATGTACCTGGACAGGATCCCATGTTACACTCTCTGTGCGCTCTAGAACTCCCCAAACAGTTACTTCCACCGTATGCAGGTGCGGGAGAGTCGCACTTCCGGGAGCGGCCATTTTGTCCTCTCCCGCATGAGACGGAACAAGCGTCCCATGAGCTCCAGTGTCCCCAAGCGCCGTCGACTAAACATGTACGTGAACGAGGATCAACAATACATGACGAATAAATCGCCCATGGCAATGGTGTCAATTATAAATGTGTATCATGTTATTCTGCTAGATGGTGTGACAAATGGATATTATCTAACGAAAATGCAACATTAATCATTAAACACTAATAAAAAGACAGAATAGGCACATGTTGCAAAAAACAACATTTTAAACATAATATTACATACAGTATATAATATGGTTATCGAGCAATTTTAAATCATATTCGCCAAAGGAAATAATAAAACGTATGATTTTGATCATGTTTCTCTGCTATATGGTGTGTTAAATGTATAGAATCTTGCGAAAATACAATTTACATTTATTAAAGACAGACTGGTCACATGTTGGAACACACATTTTAAGCATGATATTTCATACAGTAATATGGTATATCGATAAATTCTAAATCATATTCGCCAACATTCGGAGCTCTTCGGCCATTTTTATCGAAAACAACCTCGGATGTATTTTACACACTCAAAAAGCTGTACGTTGTAGTCCGCTGCAAGTAGATCGCGTAGTAATTTTATTTAGCAGTTAAACTTTATGACTTAACTCGTGGGAATCTTAATTATGTTTGCAATAATACACTTCACTGGCAATTAATTTAAACTTAGATCAATAAATACAACTCTAAAACACTTCATTTAATTAATGATATAATAAAAAATACGAACTAATTCAACTGATGTACCGGAATACATCCAAGGTTCTTTTCGATTAAAAAAAATGGCCGAGGAGTTCCGAATGATTCGCCAAAGTAAAAAGCGACAAGCATTATTTTGTTAAACGGATTAAAGTTAGCAAAACTGCAACATTTATCAAAGACAGAATAGGCACGTGTCGTAACATTTTAAACATGACATGAAATTCAATACTATGGTATATCGAGACATTCTAAATGTGTTATACCCGGGCAGGATCCCATGTCGCATTCTCCGTGGCCGATAGAGCTTCCAGAACAATCCTTTCCGCCGTAAAAGGGGCTGGGGGAGTTGCAATTACGGTGGCGGGCGGTTTGGCCTTTCCCACAGGAAACGGAACAAGCTTCCCACGAACTCCAAGGTTCCCAGGCGCCGTCGACTAAACATGGACGTTAATCAAAATACAGAGCAAACAGGGGACACGTTAAGCAGACTACAACATAGAAACATGCATCCACTTGTTAAAAACTTTGATAAGTTGTCCACATGTTATCTTTTGGGTAGTTTACACATTTTCTTTTGTCTAGTTTATAAGGCTAGTTTACTCATTATCTTTTGGGTAGTTTACTCATTATCATTTGGCTAGTTTACACATTATCTTTTGGCTAGTTAACTCATTATCTACAGGCTAGTTTACACATTATCTTTTGGCTAGTTTTCTCATTATCTGTTGGCTAGTTTATTTTTTTAATTAACTTTTGGCTAGTTTACTCATTATCTGTTGGCTAGTTTATTTTTATTAACTTTTGGCTAGTTTACTCTCATTATCTTTTGGCTAGTTTACTCTCATTATCTTTTGGCTAGTTTACTCTCATTATCTTTTGGCTAGTTTACTCTCATTATCTTTTGGCTAGTTTACTCTCATTATCTTAAGGCTAGTTTACTCTCATTATCTTTTGGCTAGTTTACTCTCATTATCTTAAGGCTAGTTTACTCTCATTATCTTTTGGCTAATTTACTCTCATTATCTTTTGGCAGCTTTCTCATAATATTTTGGCTAGTTTACTCTCATTATCTTTTGGCTAGTTTTCTCATTATCTTTAGGCTAGTTTACTCTCATTATCTACAGGGTAGTTTACTCTCATTATCTTTTGGCTAGGTTACTCTCATTATCTTTTGGCTAATTTACTCTCAATATCTTTTGGCAGGTTTCTCATTATATTTTGGCTAGTTTACTCTCATTATCTTTTGGCTAGTTTACTCTCATTATCTTTTGGCTAGTTTTCTCATTATCTTAAGGCTAGTTAACTCTCATTATCTACAGGGTAGTTTACTCTCATTATCTTTTGGCTAGTTTACTCTCATTATCTTTTGGCTAGTTTACTCTCATTATCTTAAGGCTAGTTTACTCTCATTATCTACAGGGTAGTTTACTCTCATTATCTTTTGGCTAGTTTACTCTCATTATCTTTTGGCTAATTTACTCTCATTATCCTTTGGCTAGTTTACTCTCATTATCTTTTGGCTAGTTTACTCTCATTATCTTAAGGCTAATTTACTCTCATTATCCTTTGGCTAGTTTACTCTCATTATCTTTTGGCTAATTTATTCTCATTATATTTTGGCTAGTTTACTCTCATTATCTTTTGGCTAGTTTACTCTCATTATCTTAAGGCTAATTTACTCTCATTATCTTTTGGCTAGTTTACTCTCATTATCTTTTGGCTAGTTTACTCTCATTATCTTTTGGCTAGTTTACTCTCATTATCTACAGGGTAGTTTATTCATTATCTTTTGGCTAGTTTACTCTCATTATCTTTTGGCTAGTTTTCTCATTATCTTTTGGCTAGTTTACTCTCATTATCTTTTGGCTAGTTTTCTCATTATCTTTTGGCAAGTTTACTCTCATTATCTTTTGGCTAGTTTACTCTCATTATCTACATGGTAGTTTACTCTCATTATCTTTTGGCTAGTTTACTCTCATTATCTACAGGCTAGTTTACTCTCATTATCTTTTGGCTAGTTTTCTCATTATCTTTAGGCTAGTTTACTCATTATCTTTTGGATATTTTACTCATTATCCTTTCGATAGTTTATTCATTATCTTTTGGATAGTTTACGGTCGTTGTCTTTTGGCTAGTTTACGCTCATTATCTTTTGGCTAGTTTACTCATTATCTTTTGGCTAGTTTACTCTCATTATATTGTGTGTAGTTAACTCATTATCTCTTGGCTAGTTAACTAGGCCAGTTTATTTATTATATTTTAGCTAGTCTGCTCATTATCTTTTGGCTAGTTCACTAGGCTATTTTACTCATTATCTTTTGGCTAGTTTACTAGGCCAGTTGATTTATTATCTTTTGGCTAGTTTACTCTTTATCTTTTGGCTAGTTTACTCATTTTCTTTTGGCTAGTTTACTCTCATTATCTAAGGGCTTGTTTACTGTTGTTCTCTTTTGGCTCGTTTACTCATTATCTTTTGGCTAATTTTCTCTCATTATCTTTTGGCTAGTTTACTCTCATAATCTTTTGGCTAGTTTTTTCTCATTATATTTTGGCTAGTTTACTTATTATCTTTTGGCTAATTTACTCTCATTATCTTTTGGCTAGTTTACTCATAATCTTCTGGCTAGTTTACTCATTCTCTTCTGGCTAGTTTACTCATTTTCTTTTGGCTAGTTTACTCTCATTATCTTTTGGCTAGTTTACTCTCATTATCTTTTGGCTAGTTTACTCTCATTATCTTTTGGCTAGTTTACTCTCATTATCTTTTGGCTAGTTTACTCTCATTATCTTTTGGCTAGTTTACTCTCATTATCTACAGGGTAGTTTACTCATTTTGTTTTGGCTAGTTTACTCATTATCTTTTGGCTAGTTTACTCATAATCTTTTGGCTAGTTCACTCATAATCTTTTGGCTAGTTTACTCATAATCTTTTGGCTAGTTTACTCATAATCTTTTGGCTAGTTTACTCATTATCTTTTGGCTAGTTTACTCATTTTCTTTTGGCTAGTTCACTCATTATCTTTTGGCTAGTTCACTCATTATCTTTTGGCTAGTTCACTCATAATCTTTTGGCTAGCTTTCTCATTAACTTTTCGGCTTATTTTGACAAATCAAGGAATCTATCACTTTTTTTACGATCGTTATTGAAGTAAAGGAATATAAATATATATACAAAGTATTTTCTGAATAAAGAATACAATCCTAACCTATCTTTAATTAAAAACATAACATTTTTCTACAAACCTGGGCAGTTTCTCAAGTTACACTCTCTGTGCCCAGAAGCACTCCCAAAGCAGTCCGTTCCGCCGTACATAGGCGCGGGGGAGTCGCACTTCCGGGAGCGGCCATTTTGTCCTATCCCACAGGAAACGGAACAAGAGTCCCATGAGCTCCAGTGTCCCCAGGCGCCGTCAACTGTTGTTATAATGCAATACATATTTATCTTTTGTGTAAAAATAAAGGTCATAGAATAAAGCGAAAGTGCATCTTTTGTCAGTAGGTGCAACAAAAATAAATACACTGCATACAATTACAGTCTAACCCCGATGGTTCGAACTCCTAGGGCCCGGCCAAAATACATCGAGCCTCGAAAAAATTGAACCAAGCGGGATTATTTACCTTCAGTTTAAATAAAGCGGTCCTTTACATCCAGTTCGAGCCAAAGGGGAATTCGAGCCAAGCGAGTTCGAGCCAACGGGGTTCGACTGTGCCAAATTATGGGAAGGTCAAAGCATAACAAGCTTAAGAAGCATATTTCATGAAGCAAAATGTCTAACTTAATATTTATTTCACGACATAAAAATAGTTTATCGTAATAATCACAAATACAATTTCCTTTAAAAGCTGCACTCTCACAAATTGAACGTTTTGAAAACTTTTTTTATTTTTTGTCTAAGGAGCCAATGTTTGCGAAAATGCAAAAAAAAACAACAACAGTGATATACTAGTAAGTATAAAAATAAATAACTATTAATACGATTCAAAAGCAAAAAATATAGTGAATCCTGTTATAAGAGACCAAAAATTTTTCTAGAAAGTTGGGGCCTGTAGTTTCTGAACAAATATAATGAGTTCTTTTCGAAACTATTTCACATGTTATTTCTCTAAATACCCGGGCAATTTCCCATGTTGCATTCTTTGTGTCCGGTAGAACTTCCGGAACAGTCACTTCCGCCGTGTATAGGTGCGGGAGAGCTGCACTTCCGTGAGCGGCTATTTTGCCCTTTCCCACATGAAACGGAACATGCGTCCCACGAATTCCATTGACCCCAAGCGCCGTCGACTAGAGCAAACATGTACATTTTACAAAGTTGTATTTTATAAAACCTGGGACCAATAACATCGATAAAACGGTGACATAAGATAAAAAAATAGAGTTTGACTTCAACCCAATTTTTCAAATGTTCTTTGTTTTTTTCTAGGACAAGGACCTAAGCACCTGCAACATCAAGCTGACAGAAACGCAAACAATACTTGCTTACATTTACTTGTTTCATGTTTGCTATTTTGTCTACTCCACATCATAAACATATTAAATAAAGGAAATACGCTGCACATTGTCACTAAGTATGTTTATATTTATTTAAAAATATAGATTGCAAATGAAATAAGCGTTTCGGGGTTTAACTCCGCCCCAACCATGCTTTTCTCCCACCTTAGATTATAAGTATCTTCCATGGCTGAGAGTGTAAGATAGGTTCATCCCGACCCGAGCGCAGGGTGTTTTGCGGAAACGAGGTTTACCGAGTTTCCGCAAAACACCCTGCGCGAGGGTCGGGATGAACCTATCTTACACGAGCGGCTATGGTAGATGCTTTTTTCTCCCACCTCAGTTAAACAAAATTGTGTAAAAATGTATTTTATGCTGGAACTATTTTGTGCGTAGTGAAAATAAATGCGTATGGATATTTGATAATTCGTGGTTGTCATGGATATGCTCGCAGTGATTCAGGTTATGTTACTAGTCAAATCGGTCCTTAAATAGTTCCAATGAGAGTGAAGCATTATTTCTCGAAAGGTGCGTGAAAACTTTTTTATGGTGACATTTGAAGCGAGAAATAGTTAATTAGCATTCTAAATATTGCCACAAGACAAGGTTTCCATGATGCTACAGACGACTGTCTTCAACAAGGGAGGTAATTACAATGTGGCGACAATTAAAAAGGAGTTCCATACGGGCATTTTATCTTCGCCCGTGGGCAAGATAAGAATTTCTAGCATGGTTAAATTATTGGATCTACTTATCTGAGGTGGGAGAAAAGTAGATCCAATAATTTAACCATGCTAGAAATTCTTATCTTGCCCACGGGCGAAGATAAAATGCCCGTACGGAACTCCTTTTTAATGGTCGCGTCATTGTAATGTTACCACAAACGTGATTGACTATCAACAACAGTCACAAATGCGCAAAATCAACGCGGTGTGATGACTTCAAACTACTTTGTTGAGCATGATAGTTCTAGTGTCGATTGTTTTATTTGACGTTACTTAAGGACCGGGTGTGAATGTGTTTTGTCAGGGTGAGGAATTACCTGACTTCGAAGGGGTTTTCACATTGGTCACCACGGGTCACGACCGATATAAACAAATAAGTTAGTGACGTTGATTTCTAAATTTCTTTTTGACAGAAGAAGATATATGAAAATACCTTTAAGCCTGTAATATACTTGCTATATTCTGCTTCTAACGTGTGAATTATTTTAGATCTGCTTGCCATTGAATGATGCAATCCTTTAACTTGACTGTATTTTGTAGAACGATGCAACGCTGAAATTTTGGTAAAGTTGAAACAGATGTAATATGAAATTCTTGACAATTTCTCAGCTCGAAGGTCCAGATATACCTGGACAACTTCCCATGTGGCATTCTCTGTGGCCGGTAGAACTTCCGGAACAGTCAATTCCACCGTGCATAGGTGCGGGGGAGTTGCACTTCCGGGAGCGGCTATTGTTACCTTTCCCGCAGGAAACGGAACAGGCGTCCCACGAACCCCATCGGCCCCAGGCGCCGTCGACTAGAGTGAACATGTGTATTGTTGCTATGTATTATTGGACAAAATAGTTAAATTGGAATCAGTGTGTGTATACCACGTGATAAATTGCGTCATAAATGCTACGTCGGAAGGCAATATTTTTTTCGAATGAAGACTTAAAACAAAGATAACTACAATATTTCTTCACCATTTTAGATGGAACATAGCACAGTCTACGCCTCTTACGGAGCTCCGCATTCGGTCTTTTACCAGAGTTTGATCGGAAGTTTAGTTTCTTCAAACACTTCGAAAAACCTTTTCACTATACGGCCGTCTGACGGAGCACTGTCAAAACATTATATTTGAAACAGGTTTGTTGAAGCGTTTGAGGAAACTTGAGAAAAGTTATCTTCATTTTATGCAAAATGTTGCATTCCGACGTAGCATATATGACGTAATTTATCACGTGGTATATACACAATGGGAATGAAACATAAATTGTTTTAGCGAGACTTAACATAAACATAACACTCACTGGAAACTAGAGGCAACCTGGCTACACATGGAAGAGGTTGGCAACATTCAATTTTAATTTTGCCATGAATAAAATAGTATTTTGAAAACGCCATAAGAATGTGCAACGCCGTTCGTCCAGGCCTGGTCATGCGCTGACCCAATACTTTTCCATATTAGGCCACTAAAATATATCGTACAAAAGTCGCGTCTGTTTTCCAATTTCGATGAATAATAAAACATTTCCCATACATTGATCAATGTTTACAGGTTGTTGACGTGATTTACACATTACGGGGTTAGTTAATGACCCATCATGAGATGTACAGGGCATAAGAAACCACATTCGGATTCGAGCATCGCACTCACCCGATTTGGTTTCCTTTGCCTAGTATATCCCTTATAGAGTTACCTACTAACCCCGTAACCTGTATTACTAATACAATGTAAAAACTACAGGAACAAGCGCAGTTAACAAACAAACAAAGAAGAAACATTTGTTTAAAGGCACAGGGTTAAAGGGACTAGACACTGAATGATACCTTTGCAAGTAAAAAAGGAAAATGTCAAAAACATACATAAAATTGACATCGTTGTGTTCAACGCTTTGAATCTTACTAACTGATGTATCACATCGCTTACGACACATGCATCTAATGCAGTTTTTGCTTATATTTCCGATTCAAAATTCACCGAGTTTGTCTACCACGTAAATGACAGAAAATTTAAAAATAACATCATTCGGTATATGTATTTTGTTCTAATCACGTGATTTTCACATGCTAAATATAGAGAAGTAAACTGGGAAACCATTGTGTGCTATTTTTAAACGGGTAAACACATTCAATGCAGCAACAACATATTCTGTTAATCATGTAAGATGATGTTTTATCAGCCTCATACTAGCTGGTATTTATAATTCTAGGCTTGTTTTGAGGCAATACTTTATTGGCCGATTTTGAGACCATCTCGTGTCTAGTCTCTTTAATGCCTTACACTCAACACACAGTATGTATAGAAATATCTTTATTAATAATGTTGGAACTTCAACTGTTATTACTGTGATGGTGACTAAATAACAAAATATGAAATATATATTTTCTCGTTATGATTCCACACATGTCATCTTTAAAACATAACCCGCAAAACGCAGAAGCAGATCTTGATATTTGAAATAGTCAGTTTTGCGCCTCGTTTCAAACAATTTAACATACAAATTAACTGAAATCATATACAACGGCTAAACTACTCATCCCATATAAGGGGGTGGGGAGTCTATGCAATGATCACTCAAATAAATCTATGACATCATGATTGCCTGTTTGCGTCACGATACTGTTTGACCTATTTCTGCCTGCTACGGTTACCTGGTATAACACGAGTAGTTGGTTGTGTTGTCGTTGTTGTTGAAGCCTTAGACGTTGTAGCAGCAGTAGTACTAGATGACGTCGTTGTTGATGTTGTGTGTAATTTTGTTGTTGATGGTAATTTTGTTGTTGCCGTTGTTCGCGAAGTCGTTGTTGATGGTGCTATCGTTGACGTCTGTCCACCAGCTGAAATATTTGGTAAACAGTAAAATGAACGGTTTAATAAGGTTTGCAACTATATGGTGAAACAATAATGCAGTAGCTGTGCTTAATGGCCCGCTGTTGGAAGCTCTATACACTGTAACCATAGGTTGATAGTCAACGTCGTAGTGGTAGTACTAGTGGTAGTGATACAGGTAGTGGAAGTGATGGTGGAGGTGGTGGTGCTGCTGCTGTTGGTCGTGTTGGTAGTGGTAGTGGTTGTTGCAGTAGTGGTAGTGCTAATGGATGTGGTGTTGGTTGTACCAGTGGTGGAAATAGGGGTGTTGGTGGTGGTGATGGTTGTGGTACTGGTAGTAGTAGTAGTAGTGGTAGTTGAGGTGGTAGTTGTGGTGGTAGTGTTGTTGTTGGTGGTGGTGGTGGTAATAGTGGAAGTGGTGGTGGTGGTGATGGTGATGGTGGTGTGGTGGTTCTGAAAGTGGTACATGTAGCTGTAGTGGTAGTGGAAGTGGTAGTGGTGGTGGTTAGAAAGATAACCACATTTCAAGAACTTTGAGGAATATTAATATTAAATTAATTTCAAAAGAGCAATTGCTATTCAAAATAAGTATCCTTTCATGTTGCCGAAGGTTTGACACCATCCAAAACATCTCTGTTTCAAGTTGGATGAGTGCATCTAATTGAGGACAAAAGTTTGCATTTCTGCATTTAGGAAGTGATTTGAATTCACGATTTTATCAATATCATATTTAACGAGCTTGATAAAGAAATAAAAAAGGAAAAAAGGCGTGAGCCTTTGCTATTTGGAATATTTTTTTTTTAAAACAAAAAGCATATCATATAAAAAATTTGTCGAAGTGCTAATAGCAATCATATTTGAACCTTAATTGTTTATGCACATTGTCTTAAAGCTGCACCCTCACAGATTGGCTGTTTAGACAGCTATTTTATTTTTTGTCTTGAAACGAGCCAATCTTTGCGTTCATATCTGCAACCCAGTGATATAATCTGGTTGAAAAATATCAGATCGCAGTTTTAATATTTCGTTCGAAAATTGAGGGTTTTGGCTAAAAGCATTACTAAAATCATTAGGAAAAATGAGTTTGTTTTTTTACATAAAACATCGATTTCCGAACATAAATACATGAAAAACTGCCATCTGATCTTTTGTCGGAAGTCAAACTCACATGCATACAGACCGGTAATTAAACCCGGGTCGCCTAGGTGAGAAGCGAGTGCACTAACCACTGCGCTAATCGGAAATTAATCGTTAAAAATGTATATTTATTTTATTATTATTAAAATATCATTAGTCATATCTTGTATCAGTAATGTTTCTATGAGACGCTGCCGTTTTGCCTTTCGACTGCATTGTGTCAAAATTGCCCGTGGAAGAGAAAAGGCTTCCCTATAACAAAATAATTAAACAAAACGTCCATATCTCAAACGGTCCAAAGTTCACTTTTCTCCGTTCTTTTACCAAAACGTAACTTAGGGTATCAGTCTACTAAAGCGTG
Organism: Mya arenaria; assembly: GCF_026914265.1. Classification (NCBI taxonomy): domain Eukaryota; kingdom Metazoa; phylum Mollusca; class Bivalvia; order Myida; family Myidae; genus Mya; species Mya arenaria. The sequence goes on along the minus strand of NC_069138.1, from coordinate 2,600,344 downwards.
TCACATTTCTTACTAAGATAACTTACGGCACAGGTTACAGGACTTGGCGCATACTTCCTTGGCTAAGATGGGGTCCGCGCACAAATTTGGATTGTTTGCGCACCCAACCGCGTCCAAGTCGGTGCATTGATCACCTCCGGTGATACCAATTTGTATTAGGAGGAGAACTGTACACAAATAAATTTTTTTACATATGTAACGAAATTATAAAATTAATTTTTGTTCAATATCATTTCTAATATAAATATTAATTTTATTTTAAACTGATTTGTTTATCATAAAAAACACTTGTAAATCTAGGTTTAAACTCTTCTACCAATCACGTTTGACCAGATCTGTACATGTATGAGTCAAAAAGAAAAAAAAATGAAAATTAAACAAAGCAAAACGGTTTTGGGACATTTTCAAACATTTTACTATCGGTTGCCAAAATTCTAAGCTTAAATTGGACAAGATATGTACATAAAAGCAGTTTCGATTTAGTCATAGTAATAAATCCCCATCGCCGGAAGACGCAAACCTCAATACCGTTATTACCGTCGGTGCTGGAGGTGTGCGTCAACCAGACGTGAATAGTCTTTGAAGAGATATCGGTCAAAGGTCGACTGCAAATAGGCCTACATAGAGATGCATATTACTCACATAACATGACTCACAGAAAAAAACAACGCGTTTATCGCGGGCTTAATGCAAGATGGTTGTAAATAAAAATAGAAACAGAAAGTGTTACAACAGTTTTGCAAGAATCCCTCGACACGCATGTATAACTATACGTACTAAAAGAAGCTTTTCGCATCATTCCATATTCGTGCGCCAGCGGCTTATCAGTATTTTAAATTAAAACAACAGTTTAACAATATATTCACAAGTAACATATTGCAATTATAGAATCAAACCTAATACATGGCGATACATCCTATACGAATCACTGACATTATGACCGGTCGGCACAGCTCCTTATCTCCAAAATGTTAATGCGCGTGACCAGCAGTCACTTTATGATAACACGAAAAATGATTTTACAGATTTTTGATACCAGTTTAACTAAACGTTGAAAGAAAAAAAAACCCTGGTATATATACGTTTCTCCCATATCAGATAAATGGATTAAACTATTTGGCCATGCTGGAAATCCATACCTTACCCACGGACGAAGATTAAAAAGTACCCGTATGAAACCACTGTTTTACTACGCACAAAAGAGTTCCAGCGAAAAAATGCACTTTTACTATATTTTGTTAATTGAGATTGGTGTTAAGCATATACCATGGTCGCTTGTGTAGGGTTAGCTCACAATCTAGGTCAAAGCCATGATAAATATTTACAATCTATGGGAATTAAGGAGGTCGAGTTTGTCCAAGCTTGTTTGAATATCTTGATAAAGGACTGTTTACATTTTGAATAAGTACGTAAAGGGCGTTTTTGTTAATACCAAACTAGTTTTAGTTTTGGTTTAAAAGGTTTCGGCGGTTTGGAAACCTTTTTACAATATTTCGCGTGAAGTAACAAATGCATGGTTTTGTGCACAGCTTCAACAATATAATGGGGCTTCTGCATGTAGCTATATAATTTCTAAATTTCTTAAAAGCAATGATACCGCAGATGGTCGTTCGCCTGTTTTAACTGAATAGTGTCTCAACACAAGTGTTGGATTACTGTCCGCCATGTTGTATTTTTTCAAAGTGGGCTAGTTTTCGGATAGAACGCACCGACGAAACCGCATCCGGAAGGGGTTACGATAGTTTCAAAAACCAGTCTCGGATTTTGTAAAACAAACGATAAAACTGGGTTGTTGTTTTTTTTGAAAAACGGTGCACAGTTTGTGAAACCCATATCAAACCAAAACTATTTTTTACCAACACAACGCGCTGGCATGCAGAAACATTCCCTCGCTGTGAGTATTGCTACTATTTGCAAATGCACTTACCACTTAAAGGTTTTGGAGCATGAAATGGTCGTGGTTAATCGGAAGACCTCGGCATCTCCGCCATACCACGAGTAACTTAGTAAAAACAGTTTGTATAATAAATAACAACAATATTAAACGAATATAGTCTCACGTTCATTAATAAGACAAAATGTATTCCCAGTAAAGTGTTTTATTGCATAAATCTTTAAAGATGCAGTCTTACCCCCACATAAGATTAACCACAATTAATACAATTGTTTTAATATACCAAAAAGGATGAATACATTTCGAAAACAATAATTCTTATAAAGGATACCGAGTTTAATTTGAAAGAAAGGTGCATAAAACACGATATTTCTACCTGATGAGACAATAGTAGATCACATTAAATATTTTAGCACTCTCCTATCATTTAATACTTGCGTTTTCAGATATTAAATACACAGCTACAATCTTGTTATCAGTTGTTAGTATGTTCCATTAATGCATTATTTAGTAAGTAGTTAAAGGTGTATCACTAAAAACTTATGTTTGTTATACATGTGTATGTATTGATTTTGAATAAGAGTGTTACTTTAAGATTCCTAAGATTAATCTGTTACGCTTACCTTCTAAATTGAAATTACTACGCGATCTACTTGCGGCGTAGTTAAATGTTATGAATGCTGACAATGTTAACCGTCCATTTACACCCGAAGTTGTTTTCGAATTGGTCGTTGATCAGATTGTGGTTGATGATTTTGCTCTGCCCAAATACACTAAGTATTTTCTAGTCAGGTGTAACGTCAATGCCCTTTCAATAGACTTTACACCTTAAAGAAAGCCGACTGCCACCGATTGAACGTATTATTTACCGTATCGAAGTGAAACTTTTTTTCTCATTTCTTTCTTCAAATCAACAACTTCAAAATGTTCATACTCGATTAAGCAGTACTTCTTTATTTTGATTTTCATACATGCAAAAGGATAAGTCGTTAAAAGCAGCCACTTATCCCACTTGAACGCCCCCTATCTTTATCCGATTAGGATAATGCCCTCGTGTAAACTGAAAGGAGAGAAGATATGAAACAAAATTCCATCAATTTTATTTAAAGGGACTAGACACCAGATGAAACCATTAGAAGTAAAAATGAAAATTGTCCAAAATTTACATAAATTGATATCGTTGTGTACAACGCATTGAATCTTACTGATGCAGTTTTTGCGTATTTTTTCATTTAGAAACTTACTGGGTATGTCTACCAGGAAACTTAAAAAAGCGTCGGTTTAACTATCTGTACTAATCACGTGACTTTCATTTGCTAGATATACACACTATAAACTGGGAAACCATTATGCGCCATTTTTAAATGGGTAAACGCAGCTAAGACAGCGACAAAAAATATTTTAATTATGTAACATGGTTTACTAACGGCCTCATATTACTGGTTGAGAAGCAGTTTCCGACGGAAAGCAGTTTCCGACAAATCGCTTTTTCACGTACTTTCTTTAGATCTTCATAAAGAAGGTACTGCAATTCAACTATATCGTAACTAGGCAATCAAAAGTTGAAATTCTTACCGAGACACGTAAGAAACTTGTATTATTATTTAATGTTTAATGTTTATTTTTCATTTTGTACACAAACTTGCACGTGGGGGGATCGGCACGCGCAGCGTATTGCGCATGCGTGTAAACCTAATTTGCATATCTATGAATAGTTACAAGGTTTTCCTAAATTGACTAATATAATCGACGATCATTGTGTACATATTTGTGAAGACTGATGTCATGCATGTTTCGCACCCACATTCACTTAAATGTATACAAACACAAGTTTCTATCAGAGATGAATCAAAATATCATTGATATTCAGTGTCTGCCTAATTTCGAGTATGAATTGATTGTCGTAATTTTAAGGTTTAATTTTTTCGTTAATGCTGAAAAATTAAATAATATTTCTCTTAATACAGTCTTATATTAAGTATATTCAATAAACGAATAATAAAAACACATAATAGGCACCTTAAATCTGCCCCGATCTCGATTTGTCGGAAACTGCTTCTCATCACAAACTAATCTGAACAGTGTAAGTTCCCTCTTTGCGCCCCTATTAGATACACTATTTGTGACGTCACACATGTGAAAAATATATCGATAATAGCAGCTTGAGCTGTAGTTATCTAAAATGTGAACAATTTTAGTAGGTATTTAAACACGTATTAATAATTCAATAAAAAACGTATAAAAACTGTCGGAAACTGCTTCTCAACCAGTAGCTCATGTTATCTAGTTTTGAGTAAATACTGTATTTGCTAATTCTGGGACTATCTGGTGTCTAGTCCCTTTAAACTATACATGCACAAAGAAGTCATTACTACGGTGACATACATGTATTTGTTCTTGTTTAAACGACTTATTTTGAAAGGAGTACATATTGGCCAATCAGAATCGCGTAATAATACAACTCGATTTCGCGACATTGGAAACAGAGCTGAGGGAAGAGATGATCGTTTTGCAAAATTCTTTCAAGAAGGCCTTGCATCGTTTTAAAGGAGATACTAGTCGTTTTAAACGAGATACTAAGTCGTTTTTAACAAGATACTAAGTCGTTTTAAACGAGATACGAAGTCGTTTTTAACAAGATACTAAGTCGTTTTAAACGAGATACTAAGACGTTTTAAGCGAGATACGAAGGCGTTTTAAACGAAATACTAAGTCTTTTTAACAAGATGCTTAGTCGTTTTAAACGAGATACTAGTTGTTTTAACCAGATACTAAATCGTTTTTATCGAGATACTAAGTCGTTTTTAACGAGATACTAAGTCGTTTTTATCGAGATACTAAGTCGCTTTTATCGAGATACCAAGTCGTTTCTAGCGAGATACGAAGTCGTTCTTAACGAGATACCAAGTCGTTTATAACGAGATACGAAGTCGTTCTTAACGAGATACCAAGTCGTTTCTAGCGAGATACTAAGTCGTTCTTAACGAGATACCAAGTCGTTTATAACGAGATACGAAGTCGTTCTTAACGAGATACCAAGTCGTTTATAACGAGATACGAAGTCGTTCTTAACGAGATACCAAGTCGTTTCTAGCGAGATACGAAGTCGTTCTTAACGAGATACCAAGTCGTTTCTAGCGAGATACGAAGTCGTTCTTAACGAGATACCAAGTCGTTTCTAGCGAGATACGAAGTCGTTCTTAACGAGATACCAAGTCGTTTATAACGAGATACGAAGTCGTTTTTAACGTGATACGAAGTCGTTTTAACGAGATACCAAGTCGTTTATAATGAAATACCAAGTCGTTTTGAACGAGATACTAAGTCGTTTAAACAAGATACCGAGTCGTTTGAACGATTTACTTAAATCATTTTAACGAGTTACTTAGTCATTTGAACGAGTTACGAGGCGTTTAAATGAAATATTAAATTGTTTAACGATACACGGAG
>NC_069138.1:2212500-2242500 GCF_026914265.1 Mya arenaria | reverse complement strand
ACCTTTATAACTTAAGTGTTTTAATTAAAAGTTTAATTTTAATGCACGTTCATTTTTATTTAATTTGGCTTAAATGATTGAAACAAAAAATAACAACACATGATTTTGGTACAGATTACATATTAATAACCTTTATAAATGCTTTTTTTTTAATAAAGCTACGTTGCAACAAATTCACTTGTTAAAAAGCGCTAACATATCGCTGATATTCTTTAATCTGTACTTTAATAATATGCCTTTTTTGTTTTGATCATTATGTCAAATGAGGTTAACATGATGACGTATCATTAAGTCAAATAAAGTTAACATGATGATGCATCATTAAAACAAATGAGGTTAACATGATGATGCATCAATTAAACAAATGAAGTTAACATGATGATGCATCATTAAAACAAATGAGGTTACATGATGATGCATCATTAAAACAAATGAGGTTAACATGATGATGTATCATTAAGTCAAATGAGGTTAACATGATGTTGCATCGTTAAAACAAATGAGGTTAACGTGATGATGTATCATTAAAAGAAATGAGGTTAACATGATGACGTATCATTAAGTCAAATGAGATTAACATGATAATGTGTCATTAAAACAAATCAGGTTAACACGATGATGCATCATTAAAACAAATTGTTTGCATCAGCCAATGTTGTGCGCCTTTAAAGCTGTACTCTCAAAGATTGACAGTTTTAACAAATTTTCTTGTTTCTGTCTCAGAATCAGCTTATATTGGCATCAATGCCTTCAATTCAGTCACATAAGATAACTCGCAATAAAACAGATCTCAATTGTTTGTTAAATGCCGAAAATCACATTTTTCTTAAAGCGTTAAATTGACTCTGTCACAGATTTGCACCAATTTTTTTTTTTTCTGTAACGAATCTCAGGACAATTATCTAAAAAAATGTGTTACGCTTTGATATCATAATTGTAAAAAAAGTACCAAAATGTAAAAAAAAAAATGTGTCGGAGACTGGGTTCGAACCCGCGTCGCCAAAATTGTAGTCCAGCGACTTACTCACTGTGCTACAAAGGCTTATTCTAAGCGGGTGGCATAATTAAGCTTTACACCTACCTCGGTAATATCGTATTACACAATACGTCTCATTTTGTAACCCCGATGCATTAATTCTTTGAACATTTCATGTCAAAAAGTAGATATTACGTTTGCGGTCCACATCCTATGATCACGTAATATATTAAGTAATATGTAGACAAATAAAGTTTTATGGCATTTTAAGGTCATATGATTTTACCTAAATTTCTACTTAAAACAGTTACACTGGTAAAATAAAAACATGGCGGTCAGCCTGAGGACAGCGTGAATTCGTTCGCGGGGATTTTGCTCCTTGGCAACGTTCAAATGGTCATTGAAGTCTTCTATATAACTTTATTTCACCTCCCACTAGTTTCTGACCTGTTCATTGGATAAGAGAAGTCACATTGTGACCAACTATTTTTCTATAGTGGGTCAGTAAATCAATAGTCGACAAAATGGCTACGGAAAAATAGGGGAGGGGGGTGGTGGGGTATGGGAGGGTGAAATTTCACAGAACCCCTATTTTTCCTTAGTGGGTCATTAACAGACCAAATAACTAAAAATCAATTTTGTTTTATTTCAGTTGATGGGGGTTGGGGTTCATGGGGTCACTGGAGCACGTGCAGTGTCACGTGTGGTGTGGGGACTCAATTACGTCATCGCTCGTGCACTCACCCTGCCCCTCAACACGGTGGGAAAAGTTGTGTTGGCAGTCCAACCAGTCAGAAGCATTGCACACACAATGACTGCCGTAAGCTGAGACTTTAAATAACTTCTCTTGCATGTATGATATTTAAGAATGTATATAATGAACGTTTTTCCTACAGTTCTAGGATTTCTTGCGATAAATATCATAACAAAATGTTGCACATTTTAAAATTAATTAAGTTATGGATTTGGCTTCCCCTTGAATACATTGATGTAGGGTTTCAGCCATGTTTTTTAAAGGACACAGCGTGTTTATATATACCACGTGATAAAATACGTCATATATTCTACGTCAGAAGGTAACATTTTGCTTAAAATGAAGACTTAATACAAAGATAACTTTTCCTTTACTACGCCATTTTAAATGAAACAAAGGGCAGTCTATGCCGCTTAAATAGCCCCGCCTTCTTTTAATTACCGGAGTTTGATAAGGGGATTAGTTTCATGAAACATTTTGACAAACCTGTTTCCAAATAGTGTTTTGACAGTGCTCCGTGAAAATATTTGTCGAAGTGTTTTAAGAAACTAAACTCTCAATCAAACCCTGATAAAAGACAGAAGTGCCTGTGTTGTTATCTGATAATTATTTGATAAATAATTCGCGACCAAAAATGGTTGTTACAATATTTATGACGTAATCGGGAAATATGACGTCATAGTTGCATGGAGCTTCAAATAAAGTAATGGCGTCCGTGGTTCATTGTTTTGGTAAGGTCAGTGGGTCTCTATAATTAGTGTTTGATTCTTATTTAGAAAACGTTATTGATGTGACGTAAAAGTCTTTGTATACAACAATTTATAATTTAGGTGTTAAACTTATTCTAACACATTTGAAAAAGAAATCCATATCACCAGAACATCGAGATAACAGAGTTCGAAGTAACGAGTTTCGTCTGTAGTTTCCCTACTTTTATTCATGAATCAGGACAGTATAATCTACAACAGTCGTAACATTGTAACGAATGCATGCGTTTGCCTCATTTCTGAAAGAAAGAAAACACCAGTATATGGTCATGTGCTATTTAAGGGCTATAAATATTATGGAAGTGTTCGGCATTGAAGAATTTTGTATTCATTTGGTAAAGGACCAAAACACTCCTTAGCACACGGTACAGAATGTAGAAAATCAGCTTTCTATATGCTTATCAAATATTGCTCTCCCTGAACCAGTTACTGGTCACCCCAAACAATAAACCAGGAAACCTGGACGCACCTGACATTACTGCCTTGTTTATATTTTCATATTTAGCAAGTTGACCTTCATATTGTATAACACGCAAGGAGTTATGACGTCATTGTTTACTTCTATATTGCGCTCCGATTGGATAAGCGCGACGTTATTTAACAAAAGATAAACGACGTTACAAACATATCTATTATTTTATACAAACATATATTGTCAGTCACACTTCTTTAAGAACAAATACCCATTTGCAGAAGAAACTACCAATTTTTAAAAGCAATGCATATAATATTGTAAATGTTAATATTGAACGCAGTGCAAGCGAGCAAATGACCAAGAAGCACTAGCGCGCTTCATGGAATTTGCCCGCGTGCCCTACCTCGTCCATAAAGCTTAAACAGAAAAATGCCACCAATCCTTCATTGTATTTACGTGCAAGATTCAGAACAAAGTTTGATTATGCAAGTTGGGGTAAAAAAGGGTAATACAAGTTATCTCCCTTGCAGCATTTACATGCCCCACCCACTGGGTTCTCAACGGTTCATCGTGCTACTATGTTTCAACCACAATCCATGCCTGGAGTTATGGCAAGGTAGGCTGGCTTTAAACGTTTTGGTTTGTTTATAGCATTCAAACTAGATCGTGACGTTAGTTGTTTCGTGGTGGCCATTCGGCCCAAATTTCGTCCACAGAGTAATAATATATATTATGATTCCGACTGAATGTTTTTAGTTTCAATCGTATGATGCATAGAATCCATCTTAATCCAATGCTACGTATTCAGGACAAGTTAACAAATCTGTTTCATCTTAATCCAATGCTACATATTCACGACAGGTTAACAAATCTGTTTCATCTTAATCCAATGCTACATATGCACGACAAGTTAACAAATACGTTATTTCGTTATTTAATGCTACATATTCACGACAAGTTAACAAATCTGTTACATCGTTATCCAATGTTACATTTACACGACAGGTGTTTATCCCATCATTTAGCTAGTAGTCAAATAATGCGTGTTCTTCAAGGACTCCGTACTAGAATGTATAATTATCATAATTCTTATTTTATACAGCATTACTGCAAAGCCCACAATTCGTTTCTTGTTGAGATCGACAATTCAGCTGAGGATAGCTTTATACTCCACGAACTCTCTATCCACCATATAGGTAAGAAAGCGGTTCTGTTTGCTGTGACGCAACTTGACATAAGCCTGAGGGCAAAGAGGTATAATTCCATGAGAATCAAGTAATATCAATATTTAACTATACACAATTTATACATATTCATATACATTTTATTCCTTTTATTTTCGGGTCGTTACATTTACTGAATGGTTAAGAAATAATCATTGTGTAGTCTTTTTAGACGAAATTAAGTATGTTTTTTTCACAATTCTTGAAAGAAATGATGAATTATGGGTGAATTTTGGACACCGCAAAATTTAACCGGCCCAACTTTGTTCATACCCTGATTATAACATAAAACAAGCATGTCATTACTTATTAACTTTTACGTTTAAAGCAGATAAATAAGTTATATTGCCATGTTATAATTTATCCTTTTTATTTTATTTTGTTTGGAATAAAACGCTACAACTTTAAAATGCTAAAATAAATATAGCTCTCAAAAAATAAAAGTAGTCCGGTAGTGACGTCGTAATAACAGCGAGAGAATAAAACTCATCACATGATACATTATGAAATAACTTTTGATGAACTTAGATAATGTTATAAAGGCAAAATCACGTAAGATATAATAATACATATTATTCTACAGACTGTAAAAAATAGTATATTTTAAATACATATATTTTGAATACAATCTCAATTCTATGTGAGTTGTAATTGTTTTAAGATATCATTGATAGCCTATAAATCCAATAGAGATTTTCTTCTAGATGAAGTGAATTATTATTGACAACTAGTATTTGGTTGGCTCTTTTCAGTTGGTGCTTGGACCGGTGGAAACGATATTTCAAGGGAGGGACATTTTGTATGGGATGGATCGAGAACAGCGTGAGAATTGTTAACAGCTAGTGGTCTGGTGGCCTAGTGCCGTCTTTGTAGCCTTTCTATCGACCGAGAGATCATTTGGTTGATTTTTTTTGGAATGTCTGGTGGTCTAGTGGTTGTGAGGTGTCTGTTGGTCTATTTGTAATGAGTTATGGGAAGGTCAGATGGTCATTGGGTATGAAGTCTACATTAACAAATAAAAAATAAATTCCACCACTATCCATTAAAGTTGTTTCGGTTTCGTTACTTAAAGCAAAAAGAGCCTATACTTAATGACACATTTAAATCTAAATAATAAAAGATATTATTAGTGGGGCTATTTAGGGCAAATGTTTGTAGTATCGTGAACTTTGGGTTAAAATAATGAAACTTGGCACACATATGAAACATCCCTATACTTATTATTTTTAGATATGGACCCAAATCAGCAGCTCCCCCTGGTGACAATGGCGGCTATTTTTTCAAAATGTCCGCCGAAATGGCCGATATTTCTTCAAATGCTTTTATCTGTGCGTCATATTTATGTAAACGCGTTGCTATTGATTATTTTCATTGACAGGATACACTACACCCACTGGGCGCCGGGTCAGCCAAATGGAAACAACACGTACAGACCGACCGACGACTGTATAAAAGCCGCCACATCTCATTGGTTTGACGAGACCTGTACTAACGCACACCACTTTGTTTGCGAACAGAAGTATGTAAATATTTCTTAGAGCTGCACTATCACAGATTTACCATTTTTACATTTTGTTTTTGTCTTGGAAAGGGCAAAAATTTGTGTAAATATCTGCAATCCAATGATATAAGACTGCTGACAAAAAATCAGATCGTTGATTTTCATATATGCGTTCGAAAACTGATGTTTTATGGCTTAAACTTACGGTTTAAGAAAAATGCATAAAATATCAATTTTTGAACTTAAATATAACAATCTACGATCTAATTTTTGTCAGCAGTTTTATGTAACTGGCTTCCATGGATTTTCGCAAAAATTGGCTCGTTTTAAGACAACAAATTACAAATTCCCTATTGTTGCAATGCATTGAATATGCGTTGTAAAATTGTGGTAAATGCGGTTCATAATTGGTAAAGTATTTGATGCTAAACGCGTAAGTTTTATGTTAATAACAAACTGTGTATTTATAGGTTCAACTCGGCTGGAGTCAATGTATTTGGATAGGTGACGCTTGGTGATGAAAATTCTGAAATAAAAATCACTTTCTAAGCAATACGTCTGCTTGTCTGTTTTGTATCTGGTTTGTCAGCTACACATTCCATAGTCCAAGTGTCTTAGCTATTGAGGCCTCGGTTAAAGCTACACTCTTACAGATTGCCTATTTTGACAACATATTTATTTTTTGTCTTGGAACGGGCCATTTTTTGTGACTGCCGACAAAAACTTAGATCGCAGATTTTTTTATTTAAGAGGTAGAAAAAGCATAGAGAAAAGACCGTATTTTCGATCTGGCCTTGTCCTTGCCAGCAGGCGAGCCCGGGGATAACTTTGAACGGACGCCATTTGCAAACCCGCCGTGCGATCTGCTCGACCCGAGTACCGTTGGAAAGGTCTCGACGTGACCAGTCCAACGGTGTCGCGTTTGACCAGGTAGCTGTCCGTCTGTTATCACTGGTTTGCAGATAAGTACGCACATAAATTTGCTCATTCTAAGACAAAAACAGTTGTAAAAACGGTATATCTGTGAGAGTGCAGCATCAAATCTTGAGCTAATGGTCATTGACGCCAACCCAACAGTGTTCAATTGCTGACACTAATAAATCTAGTAAACATTCAACAGTTTTGCACTCTGGGACAACAAAAGCGAACGTCTACAGATGTATAACAATGGACAATGCAGCGTATATGCACTCCGGTACTTAACCAATAGCGAACGTCTAAATGTGTATATGCATGGAAAAAGCAGCGTATATGCACTCCGGTACTTAACCAATAGCGAACGTCTACAGATGTATATAAATGGACAAAGCAGCCTATTTGCACTCCGGTTCTTAACCAAAAGCGAACGTCTGCAGGTGCATATGAATGGACAAAGCAGCGTATATGCACTCCGGTACTTAAACAATAGGGAACGTCTACAGATGTATATAAATGGACAAAGCAGCGTATATGCACTCCGGTACTTAACCAATAGCGAAAGTCTACAGATGTATATAAATGGACAAAGCAGCGTATATGCACTACGGTACTTAACCAATAGCGAAAGTCTACAGATGTATATAAATGGACAAAGCAGCGTATTTGCACTCCGGTACTTAACCAATAGCGAACGTCTACAGATGTATATAAATGGACAAAGCAGCGTATATGCACTACGGTACTTAACCAATAGCGAAAGTCTACAGATGTATATAAATGGAAAAAGCAGCGTATATGCACTCCGGTACTTAACCAATAGCGAACGTCTACAGATGTATATAAATGGACAAAGCAGCGTATATGCACTACGGTATTTAACCAATAGCGAAAGTCTACAGATGTATATAAATGGACAAAGCAGCGTATATGCACTACGGTACTTAACCAATAGCGAAAGTGTACAGATGTATATAAATGAACAAAGCAGCGTATTTGCACTCCGGTACTTAAGCAATAGCGAACGTCTACAGATGTATATAAATGGACAAAGCAGCGTATATGCACTACGGTACTTAACCAATAGCAAAAGTCTACAGATGTATATACATGGAAAAAGCAGCGTATATGCACTCCGGTACTTAACCAATAGCGAACGTCTACAGATGTATATAAATGGACAAAGCAGTGTATATGCACTCCGGTACTTAACCAATAGCGAAAGTCTACCGATGTATATACATGGACAAAGCAGGGTATATGCACTCCGGTACTTAACCAATAGCGAAAATCTACAGATGTATATAAATGGACAAAGCAGGGTATATGCACTCCGGTACTTAACCAATAGCGAAAATCTACAGATGTATATAAATGGACAAAGCAGCGTATATGCACTCCGGTCTTTAACCAATAGCAAAAGTCTACAGATGTATATAAATGGACAAAGCAGGGTATATGCACTACGGTTCTTAACCAATAGCAAAAGTCTACCGATGTATATACATGGATAAAGCAGCGTATATGAACTTCGGTACTTAACCAATAGCGAACGTCTACAGATTTATATAAATGGACAAAGCAGCGTATTTGCACTCCGGTACTTAACCAAAAGCGAACGTCTTCAGGTGCATATGAATGGACAAAGCAGCGTATATGCACTCCGGTACTTAACCAATAGCGAACGTCTACATCTGTAAATAAATGGACAAAGCAGCGTATATGCACTCCGGTACTTAACCAATAGCGAACGACTACATGTGCATATGAATGGACAAAGCAGCGTATTTGCACTACGGTACTTAACCAATAGCGAACGTCTACAGATGTATATCAATGGACGAAGCAGCGTATTTGCACTCCGGTACTTATTCAATAGAGAACGTCTACCGATGTATATAAATGGTTAAAGCAGCGTATTTGCTCTCAGGTACTTAACCCAAGCGAACGTCTACAGGTGCATATGAATAGACAAAGCAGCATTTTTGCACTCGGGCCCTAAACAATAAGCGATCGTCTCTAGGTGTATATGAATGGAAAATAGCAAAACAATTGCACTAGTGCACTGAACAAATAGCGAACGTCTACAGATGTATCATACTAAGCAGTGTATTTGCACTCCGGTACTTATCCAATAGAGAATGTCTACAGATGTATATGAGAGAACAAAGCAGCGTATTTGCATTCCGGTACCTAAACAATAGAGAGCGTCTACAGATGTATCATAAATTCATAATGAACAAAGCAGCGTTTTTTGCACTCCGGTACTTATCCAAAAGAGAACGTCTACAGATGTTTATCAAACAAGGGCACTAAACCAATAGCTAACGTCTACAAGTGTTTATCAAACTAGGACACTAAACCAATAGCGAACGTCAACAAATGTTTATCAAACTAGGGCTCTAATCAATAGCGATCGTCGATTTTATTGGCGTATTTATAATGTTTTCGTAATAGTTTGCATGTGTCGTTGAAACTGTGTTTTTCATTTATTTACTGCAAATGAATTATCCCAATCAAATAGATACTACAGTTTTAGACTTCGCTTTTTTTAAACTATTGAAATATTTCCGAGAATGCATTTGATCAACTCACGCTTGTTTTCATTCAAGATTATATTTTCATACCAGCCAAAAAAACCCGGTTAAATGGAACTGGTTAAACGCCAAAGACATTGAGCACAAAAACACAATCACAAACAAAATACATCAGAGAACAGCACAAAACTGTTCATTAACAAAACATGAAACATGGAAGAACAGCACAAAACTGTTCATTAACAAAGCAAGAAAAATCAAAGAACAACACAAAACTGTCCATTTACAAAACAAGAAACATTTAAGAACAGCACAAAACTGTTCATTAACAAAACATGAAACATGGAAGAACAGCACTAAACTGTTCATTAACACAACAAGAACCATTAAAGAACAGAACAAAACTGATTATTAAGAAAGCAAGAAACATTTAAGAACAGCACAAAACTGTTCATTAACAAAACAAGAAACATGGAAGAACAGCACAAAACTGTTCATTAACAAAACAAGAAACATTTAAGAACAACACAAAACTGTTCATTAACAAAACAAGAAACATTTAAGAACAGCACAAAACTGTTCATTAACAAAACAAGAAACATTTAAGAAAAACACAAAACTGTTCATTAACAAAACAAGAAACATTTAAGAACAGCACAAAACTGTTCATTAACAAAACAAGAAACATTTAAGAATAACACAAAACTGTTTATTAACAAAACAAGAAACATGGAAGAACAGCACTAAACTGTTCATTAACACAACACGAACCATTGAAGAACGACAAAAAACTGTTTATTAAGAAATAAAAAAAATCAAAACTGTCCATTTACAAAACAAGAAAAATGGAAGAACAGCACAAAACTGTTCATTATTAAAACAAAAAAAACATGGATGTACAGCACAAAACTTTTTATTAACAAAGCAAGAAACATTTAAGAACAAAACAAAACTGTTCATCAGCTGTCCAAAACCAACTCATAAACGATGCCTTCAGGGATATCTTCCCTTGGCTACACAAAATGACACCAGTACTATTTTTTATCCAGAAAATAACATCGAGAGTATTTTAAAAGCTTTCAGCTTTTGTCACAATCGAGCTAAAAGAAATTAGTATACACTTATATAGTGATGTAAACACATATATTTTAACATATATAACATATATGTCTTGTGAGTGCTGTTGAATTAATTTCAAAATTTGCAAGACACGATTTAATATATACATACACTATCAGTATATAATCACATATTGAACTTGCGAACTTTTGCTGAAGCTAGCTTTGTTCACGTTACGATTTCCCTTATTGATAAGGAGGTCACTGTTCACAAATACACTATCTTTATTTCTTGTTTCAATGAAAAGGATGATTAACTTTATACAAGGTATTTACTTACATATTAAATTAATTACATTTCTTCTCCATGAGTTTAACGTTCATTTTTAGTAAGGCATTATGAAGATCAAACGTTATATTTTTGGTTAATGATCACGAAGCAGGAAAAGTGGGTTTTCCCAGGGCATTTCTGTGTCGCCCATAATACAAGACCATACTTTAGCTTTACTCTCGTACCAACGAGATCGACTTTATACAGCGTTCTCCATAATCGTTTTAAAATAAACAAGGTTTAAAACTATATTTACACATCTATTATACACAAGGGCAAAGGAAAACACTATTTGAGCCGTATCGTGCGATTTAGGGCCTTCGGACAAACACATGTGATTCTTTATTTTATTGGGTATTTGAACTTAATATCATTTCAGGAAGTAATACTGATCATTTCATGATGGTTTTTATTTCAATGTGTAAGATACGTGTTTAGAGGTGAGACCATGTAATGCGCATTCTGAAATCTAAATTTAACGTCATGCGCATGATGTCATAACGAAAGCACATTATTAGTTTGGTGTTTAGCACTAACGTATCGATATTACAACTAGCTTTTAACTTTAGTTGATTTCCTAACATGAAATGTTTATGGAACACAAATAAAGAAGAAAATGATAATTTATTCTTTAATCCAGTAACCATTTTTTAACACACTCAACTATGAATGCAGTCAAAATAAGTTGGTACCGTGATTGCTATGGAAACATGAGTAATCTTACTGTCATAAATCTTCAAGAAAATGAAGCGTCAATGACACTCCATTAAAAGAAAGAAGTTTGAAAGAAATTACTTCACACAATAAACCATATTATTTTGGAAGAGAGCTTGTCGAAACAACGGTTCTTTTGAAGGATATTAGTTGAATTTTAAGTAGAAAGTTTATTCAAGTTAACATAACAACGATATGTATTTGAAATAGGTTAACATGACCCGTGATCAAATTCATCGATTACAATGGCTTGCGTATACATATAAATTCAAATAGCGACCAATTTAACTATATACAAGTACACTTGTATTAAGGAAAGTGGCAGAAAACACGGAATTTCTACTTTTTTTAGACGATAGTTGATCACAGTAAATCTTTTAGCACTCACCAATCATGTTTCGCATGCTCAGCTAGTAAATACATGGTTACAATCCTGTTATGAGTAATTAATATTTCCATAAATGCATTATTAAGTAAGTAGATGAAGGTTTATCACTCAACATTTATGTTTGTTATACATGTGTATGTATTGATTTTGACTAAGAGTGTCACTTTAATGAATATTTCATTTGTATTTATTATGTCAAAATCGCTGAGGTCTGGCCCCAATATCACGAAAATACTTAAGTCAAATCTCAATCTCAGTCTCAACTCATTTTTCCACATTACAGTATGACATTATTTAAAATTACTAATGTTTTACTATTTCTAAAAGTACATTCTCACAAGCATTATGTTGATTAACATTATTGTTCAATATTCTGAAAACAATTATTTCTACAGCACAAAATGTACTTGAGTCAAACTCAAAAAATAATAAATTTGACTCAAGTACAATTTTTGCTCTCAAATATTTTTTTCTATAAAATATTAATCAATTTTTTTAATCAACATAATGAATGAGAGAATGCGATTTTAAGAAAGGTAAAACATTTACAATTTTGAATCATATAATGCTGTAATTTGATAAAAAGAGTTGAGACTGAGATTGAGTTTTGACTTGAGAATTTTCGTGATATTGGGGCCTGGTCTAGTGAAAATGCTTTATAATTTGTGTAGCACATACTTTATTTGTTTAATTTAAACATATGTTATGGGGTCATTTATGAAAGTTTGTGTGAGTTTTGCCAGTATTATTCTGCCGTTGTGCGCTCGAATAACAACACGTGATATCACGCATATGATCAATAATCTCTTTAGAATGACTGTATATTTGTATAAAATTAGTTTTTCTTATCGATGTTTTACTTTTGATCCAATTTTTATTATCACATGGGCAAAATTTTAGTGGTAGAATTTGGCCGATGAAAATACTTTTATATTGTTAATTTTAATTATCATGTATTTGTGATTAAAACGAGCCGAATATATTTGTACATGTATGCATACAGAATTTAACATTTGACCATTTTCTGGCGAAACTATTTACTTACAGTGTTGCTTCTCGTTGCAATCACTGGAGGTGAGCAGTGCGCGGACGTAGACCCAAGGGGATGCTCTTGGAACATGCATCTTTGTGATGACCCATCTATAGCTGAAGTCATGTGTCCCAGGACGTGTCGACTATGCAGTAAGTAGTTGCAGATCTGGCCCCAATTTGTGGAAACATTTGAAAGCTTAACCATCTTAAGTAGCTTATTTTGTTCATTATTGGTATACTTAAGATCAGAGGCAGAGCAGCAACAAGGGGGAGCACGTAGTGGATATTCTATTACCCATCATTAGATTCAAGAAAAGCATAGCCCTTTCAATATTTATTTCATTTTTATTATCTTTATCTTATGTTTGGGAAATAATGGGCAAGGCTCGGACGAAATGTCGGTAAAATATCAACGGTTCTGTCACGGTATATCTATGATCAGATCCGACCAATCTATATAAATACCACAAATTGTCCATTAAATGTTATTTGAGAGTTGCCAATCGCCAATGAGAGGCTGAGGTAGCGGAAGCCGATCTGCCCCAAAAAAAACACGCAGAAAATAATAAACCTAAATGAGATGGTCAAATATTTTGGATTTTTTTTTTTTTTTTTTTTTTATTTTTTTTTTATTTTTTTTTTTTTTTTTTTTTTGGCTTGGCAACACGAAATGTTACAAAAAAAGAACTTGCAGTTATCAAATGCGCCAATCAATGTGTTATGCACATAATAAAATGACTTTATGACGGCTTTTCCAAGACGAGCATAGCAATTGGCAAACATATATGAATATATGATAGCATATATGAATCTAATTTACGTTATGAAGCATTTTGTAAGATTTAAGGCTGAATTTCGCATTTCTATTATGTGCCAATCGTTATCATACATTGCAATTCGTGAGCAAGGGCCGGACCAATGTAGCCTCAGGAAAGTTTTACTAAATGTTTCACCTGCCAATAATGTGGTTGGTGTTTTCATGGTAAAGCGATATATACGCAGTAATATTATTTATAACATATACAAATGTAGCGTTCAATGGGTGTTGTTGCAATACATAGCATGGCAAACTTAGCATAGCGTACTGAATTTCGCATTTCTGTTTTACACCCATCTTCATCACATATTGCAAAGAGCTAAGGCCGGGCCAAAGTAGCCTTAGAATTTTTTTAGTAAATGTGTCACCTGCCAATAATTTGGTTGGCGTTTTCATGGCGACGCGATAGATTTGCAGCAATATGATTTATTACATATACAAATATAGCGAATAGTTGTTGTTGTTGCATAGCATAGCATAGCAAACATAGCATAGCGTACTGAATTTCGCATTTCTGTTTTACACCCATCTTCATCATATATTGCAAAGAGCTAAAGCCGGGCCAAAGTAGCTTTAGAATTTATTTAGTAAATGTGTCACCTGCCAATAATTTGGTTGGCGTTTTCATGGCGACGCGATAGATTTGCAGCAATATGATTTATTACATATACAAATATAGCGAATAGTGGTTGTTGTTGCATAGCATAGCACAGCAAACATAGCATAGCGTACTGAATTTAGCATTTCTGTTTTACACCCATCTTCATCATATATTGCAAAGAGCTAAAGCCGGGCCAAAGTAGCTTTAGAATTTATTTAGTAAATGTGTCACCTGCCAATAATTTGGTTGGCGTTTTCATGGCGACGCGATAGATTTGCAGCAATATGATTTATTACATATACAAATGTAGCCAATAGTGGTTGTTGTTGCATAGCGTAGCACAGCAAACATAGCATAGCGTACTGAATTTCTCATTTCTGTTTTACACCCATCTTCATCATATATTGCAACGAGCTAAAGCCGGGCCAAAGTAGCTTTAGAATTTATTTAGTAAATGTGTCACCTGCCAATAATTTGGTTGGCGTTTTCATGGCGACGCGATAGATTTGCAGCAATATGATTTATTACATATACAAATATAGCGAATAGTGGTTGTTGTTGCATAGCATAGCATGACAAACCTAGCATAGCATATATAATGACAATTCAAGTCTTGAAGCTTTCCGGCATGCAAACATAGCATTGCATACTGAATTTAGCATTTCTGCTTTATACCCAACTTCATCATATATTGCAAAGAGCTAAGGCACTGCTAATGTAGCGTCAGAAAAGTTATAAGTTTTAATTTGGTTGGCGTTTTCATGGCGACGCGATAGGTTTGCAGCAATATGATTTATTACTTATACAAATATAGCGTACATTGGTTGTTGACATAGCATAGCACGACAAACCTTGCATAGCGTATATAGTGACAATACAAGTCTTGAAGCGTTTCGGCCTTAATAATTACCATTGTATATATGTAGTTAAAACAACTAGTATTTTATTGATTTCAAATCTGTTTTTTGCATGATTATTATTGGTTTGTTTCTGCACAAAAGTGTTTCAATACAAGGCACTTTAAAGTAAAATAATTCAATCATGGCTATAGTATAAATATATGAAGCTGGCGTCACAGTAAGTAATTTGCAACACGCAATATAATGTACTACGTAGTTGATGATATATGTCTATAAGTTGGTACATGGTAAAATGCCCAGGAAGAAAATCCGATTGATTTTAAAAATAGGTTTGTTTCTTACTAAATGGTTACAAATATACTTGAGTACTGTCCGTTCTAAAACAGCATATTAATGATCTTGATCTGTAGTTGGATGCCGTTGATCTTGAATTCGGAGTATTTCTTAGTATAAAGTGGCTTATTTCAATCTCGTTCAGCTGCTTTTTTACATCTAGATTACTGAGTTTATCGGTTATATCTGGTTCTGTTATTTTGGAATTGCTAACAGTTTCAGCAGACCATAATTCGAACGGAGGTAACCCCACTTCATTTAATTTTGTCAATTGTTAAATTATGCCAAATATTCATTAGGGGCTTATCTTTATCGGTAAATAATAAATAATTTGAGATATTTTGTCGTAATTGTCAAAGTGATTTTATTATATGTAGTTAAGACATTTCATTCAAAGTACCGACTATTACTAATCGTGAGGAAATTTCAAGGGCTCTTTATAGGCTAGTTTCAAATATGTTCCGAAATGTTATCCCACCAGAGAAGGTGTTTTTCAGTTTAGTCTAAAACTTCATTTGAAAGCTGGGTTTCAGTAAAACATGATACATGTATATTAATCTCCTTTTTGTTCATTAATGCATTAATGTATTTTAGTTTATTTCGTATACTGCGAATATTTTGAACCACTTCCTTCTTCAGATATCGGCCAAGGATCCTGTACAACTCGTTAAAACGATAAATAATATAGTAACGAACATATACTTATGGATACATAATATCGACAAAGTACTGTCTACCCAATAAGTTCTTCTACTAAAATACGTTTCTTTGAAGTCACTCGAGATTTGTATAAAAGAAATAATTAGAAAAAAACTGTTGAGACAAGACAATTTGGTCAACAATACGCACAGCTTTTTGACAACGATTTAAGATAGATAAATTAATAAAGGAATGAATAGGTAGAAAACAAGTAATAAACTAGTCATAAATAAACTAAATATCAGATATGTAATGTTGCATTATCATAGATGTATAACGATTTAAAGACACTCGTAATTTGATGAAGACATAATTAGTCCATCTACATAATTATTTAGATACCGTGACAAGTATTTTAGGAGCATAACATTTATCATATCGACAATTTTCAAACAGCTTACATTTGTGATTAATATGAAAAGTACAACAGTGCTATTCTCTAAAAAAAAGACAAATCATGTCAATACCAACTTTTAAAGTTTTAGGAACATTAACATGTGTGGGTTTGTCTAAACCTTTGAAAAATGTTGAATCCTTTTTTAATGAACCACCTGTTAACACACTCGGTTTACCCCAACTGTTCTGATTTTGAAATTTAAAAAGATCGTGCAAATCGCTTTTTACAAGTTTTGTTAGGTAGTTCGTGTTTTGACAAAAACAATGAGAAAGTGTATCAGATGTCAAGCTGGATTAACTGGAATGTGCATATCGATTATAACTTTAAGTTCAATACAGACATATATATACATGAATAATAATAAATAACTGTACTTTGCGTATGTACGTTGATATTGAAACTGTGCCGGGTTGTTTACATAATTGTTTACAACAAGAATGATACTAGATATTCAATATTATTTATAGTGTGGTATGTTATTACTTAACCAAAGAAGAGTTTAAAGTGTTGTGCTATATTGCAAATAAACTCTTTCTTGGATAACATTAAATGACGGATATATATTAACAAACTGGACTATATATACAAAGGTAATTTTTCATTATTATTGTAAAATACGAGTTAACACTATATGCTTTAGTACGCAGATCACTGACATAACAATATGGTTTCATCGTATCATAATTACATATTTTATTCTTGTATTAACGAGTGAATATGCTGGACTAATATAACACAGTCATTGGTGTTTCTACATAAGAGTCACTCGACACTAGCTGTTAAACTGAGTTACAAATCAAGCACGTAGTTGCAATGATATCGTGTGCACTGTCTAAAATTAAACTAATTGCATTTTTGGGCAAGGTTCTCGCTAAATTTGCTGATGACTGATTCATAATCGATTTTTGAGAAGCCCCAAGCCGAATGTCTCTGCCATTTCAAGTATATCTTGCGTTATATCTGGATGGGTAACTAAAAAGATAGCCGCGTAATTAAAGAAAGCGTCAGTCGATGACCCTTGAGGGGATATTTTAATGATTGACGGACATTATTTTGTTTTCATTAAACGCTACGTAGCATAATTGGCACATTAAAACAGAAACAAAGATAAACATTTAATACACTTAAAACAATGGAGGAATAAATAAGTTCATTTTGTTAGTCTAGAATTTGAAACAAAAGGGCTACTACCAGTACGCGAAAAAAATACACTTTCTGTACTAAAATTCAGTTGCATGATGACTCGTAAAAAAGTATTTATTATCGCTGACTATAAGATAAAAGTGCCACAATAAAACTAAATTATGTATTTGCCAGATTGTTAAAGATGAAATTCATAACAAATAAAAATAAAACAAAAAATAATAGAGCTGCAAAAGGCTGACCTTTCTCATACGATGGTCGGAGCAAAAAGGCCTGTATAACCATGTGCTTTGTAGAGGGCGCGCACTGCGGCCAATCAGATCAGTATAATATGTTACGTCATGCAATTGCTCGCAATATGGTTATAGAGCACCATTAATTAAATGCATTACAAAGATACCAATAACGAAAGTTATCCTTAAAGGAATAACTTGAAATAATTATTTCACTTAAAGCTGCACTCTCATAGATATACCGTTTTTACAACTTTTTTTTTTTTTTGTCTTGGAAAGAGCATATTTCTGCATGATTTTCTGCAAACCAATGATATAAAATTGCTGACTAAAAATCAGATAGTAGATTTTCATATTTCTGTTCGAAAATTAATGTTTAATGTCTGAAACCGTTACTAACGGTTTAAGAAAAATGCATAAAACATCATTTGTTGAACTTAAATATAAAACCTGCGATCTATTTTTTTTTGCCAGCAGTCTTATATAATTGTTTTTAATGGATTTTCGCAAAAAATGGCTCTTTCCAAAACAAAAATAAAAACAACGAGTTGTCAAAATGTTCAATCTGTGAGAGTGCAGCTTTAAACCTTAGTTTGATAATTAAAACTTAGGTTTTTCGTTTTTATCAGACATTATTAACTTCTATAAACAGTCAAAAAACTGTAACAATTCACAAATTATACAAGAACAGAAATAGTGAAGGTAGCTTAATCCTGCTATTACAGACTAACGAAGTTTTGGGGAAAATCGTCCCCTGGCCCCAATATTCGGAACATCTTAAGCTTGACAGATTTAAGTAGCTGATTTCAATCAGCCTAAATACATACTTGAATTGGATTTCGATGAATTCAATGAAGAATTGTTAATTATGATTATCATAAATATTATTCCTATTTAAAATCTATAATCTCTAAAAAAATGCAATATTACACAAATATAGGGAAACAAAAATAGTGGGATACGGTTTATCTTGTTATAAGAGTCTTAGGAAGTTTTGAGAAATTGGGGCCTAGCGTCTTCAGCGTCTTGACATATATCGTATGACAGAAGCATTATCGTTAATCAATAACTTCTGAAAATTCGTTACAAACTAAGTCAGTTAGATACTATTGTTTGAAATATTTCGCTCCGCACTTCTTACTTATTAAAGAGTATAAAATATGTTCAATTATATAATTTACTTTCGTGAGTAAAAATCAAAACTAAACACACAAAATAAATTCCAATATGATTTATTTTGATTTCAAAGCAATATGATGAAATCTAGATAATCTACTTTAAATACTGAGCGTATTCAATTACTCTACTTTTAGCAATAAACTATTATCATTCTACGAATCTGCTTTGAATTATATACCATTATTCAATGGCTTTTCTATAAATAATAAACAATAATTAAATCAGTTAACTATAAATAGTGCACTAGCATTCGATGAATGTACTTTAAATGTTAAACTTTCATTAAATGAGGATATTATAAATAATGTACAATTATTCAATGAGGTGACTACACAATGCACTATCATTCAATGAGGTTATTATCAATAATGTACAGTAATTCAATGAGGTTAAATAATTCACAATTATTCAATGAGTTTACTATAAATAATGTACTATTATTCAATGAGTTTACTATAAATAATGTACTATTATTCAATGAGTTTACTATAAATAATGTTCTATTAATCAATGAGTTTACTATAAATAATGTACTATTATTTAATGAGCTTACTATAAATAATGTACCATTATTCAATGAGTTTACTATAAATAATGTACTATTATTCAATGAGTTTACTATAAATAATGTACTATTATTCAATGAGTTTACTATAAATAATGAACTATTAATCAATGAGTTGCAATAAATAATGTACTATTAATCAATGAGTTTACTATAAATAATGTACTATTATTCAATGAGTTTACTAATAATAATGAACTATTAATCAATGAGTTTACTATAAATAATGTACTATTATTCAATGAGTTTACTATAAATAATGAACTATTAATCAATGAGTTGCAATAAATAATATACTATTAATCCATGAGTTTACTATAAATAATGTACTATTATTCAATGAGTTTACTATAAATAATGAACTATTATTCAATGAGTTTACTATAAATAATGTACTATTATTCAATGAGTTTACTATAAATAATGAACTATCAATCAATGAGTTTACTATAAATAACGTACTATTAATCAATGAGTTGCAATAAATAATGTCCTATTAATCAATGAGTTTACTATAAATAATGTACTATTAATCAATGAGTTTACTATAAATAATGTACTATTAATCAATGAGTTTACAATAAATAATGTACTATTAATCAATGAGTTTACTATAAATAATGTACTATTAATCAATGAGTTGCAATAATTAAATAAAAATGTACTATTAATCAATGAGTTTACTATAAATAATGTACTATTAATCAATGAGTTGCAATAATTAATGTACTATTAATCAATGAGTTTACTATAAATAATGTACTATTATTTAATGAGCTTACTATAAATAATGTACTATTAATCAATGAGTTTACTATAAATAATGCACTATTAATCAATGATTTGCATTAATTAATGTACTATTAATCAATGAGTTTGCTATAAATAATGTACTATTATTCAATGAGTTTACTATAAATAATGTATTATTAATGAATGAGTTGCAATAAATAATGTACTTTTAATCAATGAGTTGCAATAAATAATGTACTATTACCCAATGAGTTTACTATAAATAATGTACTATTAATCAATGAGTTTAATATAAATAATGAACTATTAATCAATGAGGTGCAATAATTAATGTACTATTAATCAATGAGTTTACTATAAATAATGTACTATTATTTAATGAGCTTACTATAAATAATGTACTATTAATCAATGAGTTTACTATAAATAATATACTATTAATCAATGAGTTTACTATAAATACTTTACTATTACCCAATGAGTTTGCTATAAATAATGTACTATTATTCAATGAGTTTACTATAAATAATGTACTATTATTCAATGATTTTACAATAAATAATGTACTATTAATCAATGAGTTGCAATAAATAATGTACTATTATTCAATGAGTTTACTATAAATACTTTACTATTATTCAATGAATTTACTATAAATAATGTATTATTAATGAATGAGTTGCAATAAATAATGTACTTTTAATCAATGAGTTTACAATAAATAATGTACTATTAATCAATGAGTTGCAATAAATAATGTACTATTAATCAATGAGTTTACTATAAATAATGTACTATTATTTAATGAGCTTACTATAAATAATGTACTATTATTCAATGAGTTGCAATACATAATGTACTATTAATCAATAAGTTGCAATAAATAATGTACTATTAATCAATGAGTTTACTATAAATAATGTACTATTAATCAATGATTTGCAATAATTAATGTACTATTAATCAATGTGTTTGCTATAAATAATGTACTATTATTCAATGAGTTTACTATAAATAATGTATTATTAATGAATGAATTGCAATAAATAATGTACTTTTAATCAATGAGTTTACAATAAATAATGTACTATTAATCAATGAGTTGCAATAAATAATGTACTATTAATCAATGAGTTTACTATAAATAATGTACTATTATTTAATGAGCTTACTATAAATAATGTACTATTATTCAATGAGTTGCAATACATAATGTACTATTAATCAATAAGTTGCAATAAATAATGTACTATTAATCAATGAGTTTACTATAAATAATGTACTATTATTCAATGATTTTACTATAAATAATGTACTATTAATCAATGAGTTGCAATAAATAATGTACTATTATTCAATGAGTTTACTATAAATACTTTACTATTATTCAATGAGTTTACTATAAATAATGTACTATTAATCAATGAGTTTACTATAAATAATGTACTATTATTCAATGAGTTTACTATAAATAATGTACTATTATTCAATGAGTTTACTATAAATAATGTACTATTAATCAATGAGTTTACTATAAATAATGTAATATTAATCAATGAGTTTACTATAAATAATGTACTTTTAATCAATGTGTTTACAATAAATAATGTACTATTAATGAATGAGTTGCAATTAATAATGTACTTTTATTCAATGAGTTTACTTTAAATAATTTACTATTAATGAATGAGTTGCAATAAATAATGTACCATTAATCAACGAGTTGGAATTAATAATGTACTATTAATCAATGAGTTTACTATAAATAATGTACTGTTAATCAATGAGTTGCAATAAATAATGTACTATTAATCAATGAGTTGCAATAAATTATGTACAATTATTCAATGAGTTTACTATAAATGAAATATAAGCATTGAATTAATTTGCTATGAATTATATACCATTTTTGTTTATTTTGTTATAGATAGTGTACCATTACTCAATGAGTTTACTATAAATAATATACAACTATTCAATGAGTTTGCTATAAATAATGTGCAATTATTGAATAAGTTAACTATAAATAATGTACTATCATTCAATGAGTTTACTATAAACCCAATGAAATGACATCTCCATCTACTCTTTTAACAGCAACAACGACATCTCCATCCACTACTTCAACAGCAACAACGACAGCGCCAGCTACTACTTTAACAGCAACAACGACATCTCCATCCGCTACTTCAACAACAGCAACAACGACAACTAGCTATATTCAACAAGGTTTCTTTATCGATGATTTTTGCGCTTAATTAATAAGTATGAGATGCACTTAACTATTTACAGCAACCACAACCATATTTATTCAAATTAATTTATTCAATCACGAATGTAGTGGGGACATAAATATTTTGAACAATGTTGACAATGCCAACGTTCAATAACTAGAGTGCGGAATAACTGAATAGCGGTGTAAGTCATCCGAATGTTACTTACTGAACGGTTAAGTTTTATCTATTTGTTAGCGTTTTATTTATGGAAGTTAATGTATGTCGGAACACAAAGTAAACACTCTCAAATCTGGTATAAATGTTGTTTGCTCGTTTGATATTTTTGATTTTACTCAATATACCATAGGATCATGTTACATGTTTCATCCAGTCACTGGTGCCTGGGGCGAATGGGGTTCATGGATGGCCTGTTCAATCTCCTGTGGCACGGGATACAGCGCCCGCTACAGGATATGCGACTCTTCCGCACCATTGTTTGATGGAAATGATTGTTTTGGCAGTGCAAGATCCTACAAACAATGCAACATTGGACCTTGCCCAAGTATGTTGAAATACAACATCAAATTTTATATTGCATAATTGTATACAAGTACAAGTGAATAGCGTATGAGAGAGCGTTATATTTCTATATCTATTTAGTATATTTACATATATGTTTCAAACATATTACATATTAGAATGAATCATTACAGATATGCACAATAACTTAGCACAATCATATCACAAACAAAAAGACATCACCAAATTAAAACGTTTTCACAAACTTATCACAATATTGAAGTAAACAATGTTGATTACAATACCTTAAACATATGTTTTACTACATTTTCCTTACTTGATATCTTAAAAAGTTAAATCTGCAAATTATATAGTCACTGATTCAAAGGTAAAGTAATGACACACACTGTAGGTACTTACTAAAAAGATGTACATATGCAGGAAAGTCTATAAAAGTCTTATTCCTAATGGGTTCCTCTGTATCTATGCTAATGGGCTTATTCCTGTCCTCTCATGTTCAATTATACAAGATCACAGTAAATACTTATCTGCTGAACGTCTTTCTGAAGTAACTACGACTTGTCGCGAAGGTTTTGAAGCATTGAATTATCGTTGCTTTTTCTTCGCACAAATACACCAAGTGTTAATTAACTGTTTAGTAAGTACCTACAATGTGTTATAGAAATATAACGAATTAAGTGTAACATCCCTTACCTGTCAATTGATTTCACTTTTTAAAGAAAACTGACAACGATTGGGCGAATTCTTATACGTATTAACGAGGAACAAACACAATTGGGAAAATAACTGTTTTATATTATTCATATTATTCTTAAAGTTGATGGTGGGTGGTCGGAATGGACACCGTTTGGGGTGTGCAGTCGCACATGTGGGAAAAACGCAGTTAAAGAGAGGTACGTGTTAGCTGCTAAACACATTTTGGTGTTCTAAACAACTTGTGTAAGACAAAATGTCGTCAGATAAAAAAATCAAGTAAATAAATTTGAGTGTCATAGCTCAAATTGAAAATCTCTTTGCAAGTCCAATAAACTTTGAATAATGTGACCATTTAAGCTCTTTGTTTCGAATAGTAAAGTTTATAATATTCCGGAAAAAAACACTACATACAATTTCACGCGCTTTTCTGAAAATCTGTTATAAGCATTTGAGGCATAAACTAAACATAAACAGTGTTTGTTTCAGTGTAAAAATACAATGAATTTCACCTCGTAAACACCAACGTAAACATTTCAATTGTTGCCACGGCACACGCTAAATACAGCATTTGATCCTCATACGGTGAAATTTATTTTGATTTTACACTAAAACAAGTATTTTCCTCTATATATTTATGTATTCATGTTTCATTCCAGGTATCGTCAGTGTAACAATCCAGTAGCGGCCTTCGGCGGTGCTGATTGTAGCGGTGAACATTTCCAGATAGACATATGCCCTGTTCGGGACTGCCTAGGCAAGTACCTATTACATAACTGTATATTACTTCTCCAACATTAATGACGCAAAGCCATTGGTCAAGGACCGGTCACGCAATGATCACATATTTCTCCTTATAGGGTCTCTAATCTTTATATCGTACCAAAATGCCGTCTTATTTCCAAATCCGATGACTAAATGCAAATTTTCCCATAAGTCGACAATTATTAACGGGTTGTCGACGTTATATACACGTTACTGGGTAAGTAGGTGACCCGATATGGTATATACAGTGCACAGGAAACAATATATGGATTAAAGCTTTGTTCTCACACAATATTGTTTCCTAAGCCCCGTATATCCCATGTCAGGTCACATTCTAGCCTCATAACTTATGATTTCGACATGACAATCATTATAAGTTATAGATAGTACACGTATTGTCATGTCAATATATAATTTTACACATTGTCAGATACATTTACTAATATTTCATTGCAGTAACTGCCTAGGTACATTAAAAACAACAATAAATCATTAATGCAATGAACACTACTTTGACATGCCAAGTAGGCGAAAATTCATTATTTATGCAAAAAGCTACAGAAACAAGCTCAGTAGCAAAAAGTTTAAACAAAATCCCGGTTTAGTGGCACTGGTCAAACGCCAAAGACATAGAACATAAAATTACAAACAATAAACTCCACAAACAACACAGTGCATACATACTACATGTATATATAAAAAAGGTAGGTATGTTTATCAAAAATTGTTAGGTACCGCCTTGGAACGGTCAGTAAAATGTAAATTTACTGGAGGTTTAAACCAGTTTATAAGCACAAACCTCACTCATATCCAACAATCCTTAACAAAGATAAAACGCAAAAGGTAAATCTTATCAAAGTATGCATTAATTTGAGGAAACTGATCAATAAAACAAATAATAATAAACGTATAAGTAAACCCGAAATACTTCTATGATTAGAGATCCCAACTCTATCTGCAGACGAAGGGATACAATTCAGAGCACCTAATGCAAAAAACTTTTCAAAGATACGATGCAGTCATTGTTTGAAACTATAAACTAAACCCTAAGACGCAATGGCCCAAACGACAAGGAATTAGAGAAACTATAAAAATCTAAACTAAACCCTAAGAGGCAATGGCCAAAACGACAAGGAATGTGAGAAACTATAAAAATCTAAACTAAACCATAAGAGGCAATGGCCCAAACGATAAGGAATTAGAGAAACTGTAAAAATCTAAACTAAACCCTCAGAGGTAATGGCCCAAACGACAAGGAATTAGAGAAACTATAAAAATCTAAACTAAACCCTAAGAGGCAATGGCCCAAACGGCAAGGAATTAGAGAAACTATAAAAATCTAAACTAAACCCTAAGAGGCAATGGCCCAAACGACAATGAACTAGAGACACAAACGTATAAACAATAGATATGAGAAACGAGGCTCAGCTGAATAGCGGTTTTTCAATTTCTTAGAGAAAATATAATGAAATTATGTAAAAAAAGACTTTTGATGAGAGTGTTAAAAGAAATGTGATAAAAAACACTATAATAATATAAGAGTACTTTTCTTTAACGTTGATTATCATAATTATTAAAAGTTCAAAAGGTAGTTTTACATCTCGGGCATGTCAAACAAAGGAGGAAACATGGCGTGGTGAATGAGAAAAAAACCCAAAACAATTGACTCTTAATGCTAATAGGGCCCAGCGGACCCCTACCCAACGTACACGCCCCTTTACAGTGGACCAGCGCCATAGTTTCCCTTTCTCATGCCTGTGAGTGCAGGATCAATGTTCGCCCCACTGAATCCATTATCAACCCGGAAATCAGCAAGTACCACAAGGCACCACAGGCAGTAGTATTCTAGGTATCTTCGATGCACTAAACTCACGTTTGAAGACCATTGAAATTATGCTTATAACAATATATTAATATAATAATATCCCCCATAAAAAGACTGCGAAAACAAATACACGACATCCGGAAGGATAGTAAATCGGCAACAATGAAACTTGGTGAGGTAGAGGACTTTTGTGTTGAATATAGTAAAGCCACTTATCCAAATCCAAAAATCAAAACATGACATTGAATCAGCTCAGTGAGAAATCAAAACAAGAATCGAATAAACCTAACCTTGATATACATGCTAAAATCATGGAAAACAATATAATATTATTGGGGATTGAAGAGACCCGTCCTTCACATCCATCGACACGCAATAAGAACATTAAAGACAGCCCCCATTAACAACACTCAGAAAATTCATGAATGTAAAAAATACAAAATAATGAGTACATCTCGGGCAAAAATTCTAATAGACATTGATAAAAAACCCAATTAGCAAGGTGAGTAGACAAGCTGATCCTAAACCAACAGCCAATGTATAGAAAAACGAACATATTAATGCAATTTTTGAACGCTTATCTGATAGAGAGCTTATGCGTAAGGTTGGAATAATATTAGATAAAACCCAGAAACATTACAAAATACACGCACACTTTCCAAAATAGATTAAAGATAGACGCAGGCAGCTATACACAGTGGTACGCAAGTTGCCGAACAAGGGAATAAAGTCAACTTGGTGAAAACAGATTATACGCTTGCCGATCCCTTTACAAAATTGAGCCAATACATTGACAAACCTGGTTACCGGCGACATGTGCGTCCATTTCATATATCAATATGAGGAACAGCGCGAACTGTACAAAAACGCCCTTCGAATCGGCGTTCCACCACACTTTGAGCAAACGTTAAGAGTTGACTCTCAACCAACATCCTATACACTTTATAATTCCCCAAAATATATCGGGTACTTGCTGATAATGGATCACCAGTAGTTGAATGATCAGACAAACAAAAAGAGAGGTCCCCGCTCGAGAAAGACTACATTAAACGTCAAACCGTAGACAACATCGTTATCATCACCATGTCAAATGACGATGATGCCACATCTAATCCATGGAATTCTGATGACGGTTCTTCTGAAGAACCCCCGAGGAAACTCAAGATCCCTTTAACCATTTTACCAGGCCAGTCACTGTCCAAGTGTGAACTGATTGGGAACGATACCCGTGACCGTCAAAACTGTTTATTTTGTCATATAATCGACCAAGAGATTTATAAACGTGTATCCATATTTAAGATGTTCAATGGTAATGTGAATCATAGTTTGACACATTCAATAAAGACAAACTGGATAAAAAAATATGGTATTGCTATAATGTATTCAATGCAATTATTGAAAAGTATTGTTACATGAGCCATTTTATGAACTATTGCATTCATTACTTTATTTACAACATTTTTTACTTGTCTTACTTCTTAAAGATGCACTCTTTTTGCCACATAGGATTTACCACAATTAATAATATTGTTTTAATATTCCAAAAGGGATGATTAATGTAAAAAATAATGGTTTCTATAAAGGATACCGAGTTTGATCTGAAAGAAATGAATATAAAACATGGTATTTCTACCTTGAGAGAATGAGACTATAGTAGACCACAGTAAATCTTTTAGCATTCACCAATCATTTACTATTTTTGAGCTTTCATCTATTAAATACACGGTTACAATCTTGTTTTCAGTAATTATTATTTTCCATGAATGCATTATTTAGTAAGTAGTTAAAGGTTTATCAGTCAAATTGATGTTTGTTATACCTGCGTATGTATTGATTTTGAATAAGAGTGTCACTTTAAACAGATGTGAAATCACGCGTTGTGAATTATTCTATGTTCTACTGCATTCATAACTTTATTTACATCAACATGTTCTTGTCTTTCTTATTGAGCAGAAGTGAAATCACGCATTAATAATTATTCTATGTTCTACTGCATTCATAAATATATTTACAACATTTTTGACTTGTCTTACTTATTGAACAGATGTGAAATCACACGATAAAAATTGTTTTGCACAATATTTGTTGATATATGTCTAAAAACGTTTTATCATTATCCTAACTAACAATTTTTTTTACAAAGTAACAGTGCATTTTCATATTGTTGATATATTTGTATACTATTAAATGCCTAGTTTAAGGAATGTTTGGCATGGTAATCCCTTGCTGTGCATCTCCTGCTAAATGCACTGGTGTCAGAGTGGGACCATTTCCTGTGTCTTCGTTTATTGGCTCAGGGCCATTTAGGGTCCATTTTTATAATAAAACTTTCAGCGCTGCTCGGCAGAATACTCAGATCGGAGATCTGACAAAAAGGATAAAGACAAGTAGATTAAGATTAATAAAAAAAGGTTGTGTACTATACACAGTTTTTTTTTGTGGGGACGATGTCACTTATAGAAAGCTTAAACTAGGCCTTTAATTGCATGGCATCCCTTTTGTAATGATTGATTTGAATCAGATTAGTTGTACTATAAGCACTGATATGTCAAAAATAAAGTATTCACTTGTAAGAAATATGTTGTTCTCACAAAACAAAATGCACTTTTGTAAATGTGAATCGCTCAAATACATAGATATTTAACAAATACATAGATATTTAACACTAAATGTGCATCTTTTTAAATGACTTTGCATCTAAATGAAACGTTTTGATAAATTAGCAATGTTTAGTACCTTTTTTAATTGTCGATATTCAACCAGCGTGTCACTGTGTTGTATGTTTTATGATGCAATGTATTTATACTAGGCTCTAGAATTCATGAACATTTTTCAAATTGTTGCAACTGATAAGTACAATTTAATAACTGTGATGAAAGATTTTTATCATTATTACAAAGAACCATATCTTTCAAATGAAATTATTGTTACTAATTATAATGATGATACTGGCAATGGAAATGATAATAATAATACAAAAAAATAATGATTATAATTAATAATAATAATATTTGTACTAATAATATCTATAATAATAATAATAATAATAATGATTAACAGCGCGGTTATTCCAGTTAGTTTAGATGGGTGTGGTTTGTTATCAGGAATTTATGGGTGTGGTTTGTTATCAGGAACTTATATGCATTGTCATAGGACCCTTGCTTTTCCGGGCTTATCGCTGTACAGTTCATTGTTTTATTGTTCATAAGGTTGTGTCTCTAGTTCATTGTCATTTGTTCCCTTGCTTTTCCGGGCTTATCACTGTACAGTTCATTGTATTATTGTTCATATGGTTGTGTCTCTAGTTCATTGTCATTTGATCCCTTGCTTTTGCCGGGCTTGTCCCTGTACAGTTCATTGTATTATTGTTCATATGGTTGTGTCTCTAGTTCATTGTCATTTGATCCCTTGCTTTTGCCGGGCTTGTCCCTGTATTGTTCATTGTATTATTGTTCATATGGTTGTGTCTCTAGTTCATTGTTATTTGGTCCCTTGCTTTTCTGGGCTTATCCCTGTACTATTCATTGTATTATTGTTCATTCGGTTGTGTCTCCAGTTCATTGTCATTTTGTCTGTTGCTTTTCCGGGCGTATCCCTGTATTGATCAATGTATTATTGTCGATATGTTTGTGTATTTAGGTCAGATGCATATTAGCATCTAGACCTTTGCTTTGGCTGGCTTGTCCCTGTATCGACATGCTTTATTTTTCATATTTTTGTATTTCTAATTCATTGTCATTTGGTCCCGTGCTTTGTGGTTCTAAACAGGG